>NC_045440.1:85636302-85668849 GCF_002776525.5 Piliocolobus tephrosceles
TGGGTATATACCCAGTAGTGGGATGGCTGGGTCATATGGTACATCTAGTTCTAGATCCTTGAGGAATCGCCATACTGTTTTCCATAATGGTTGAACTAGTTTACAATCCCACCAACAGTGTAAAAGTGTTCCTATTTCTCCACATCCTCTCCAACACCTGTTGTTTCCTGATTTTTTAATGATTGCCATTCTAACTGGTGTGAGATGGTATCTCAAGATTTTGAACTTTTAAGTTCAGGGATACATGTGCAGGATATGCAAGTTTGTTACCTAGTTAAACGTGTGCCATGGTGATTAGCTGCACAGATCATTTCATCACCTACAGATTAAGCACAGCATCCACTAGCTATTCTTACTGATGTTCTCCCTCCTTTCACCGTCCAGCAGGCTCCAGTGTGGGTTGTTCTCCTCCCTGTGTCCATGTGTTCTCATTGTACAGCTCCCACTAATAAGTGAGAATATGTGGTGTTTAGTTTTCTGTTCCTGCGTTAGTTTGCCAAGGATAATGGCTTCCAGCTCCATCCATGTCCCTGCAGAGGACATGATCTTGTTCTTTTTTATTGCTGCATAGTATTCCATGGTATATATGTACTATATTTTCTTTATCCAATCTATCATTGGTGGGCATTTGGGTTGATTCCATGACTTTGCTGTCGTGAAAAGTGCTGCAATTAACATACGTGTACATGTATCTTTATAATAGAATGATTTATATTACTTTATTTATATAACCAGTAATGAGATTGCTGGATGGAATGGTATTTCTGTCTCTAGGTCTTTGAGGAATCACCACACTGTCTTCCACCGTGGCTGAACTAATTTACACTCCCACCAACAAAAGTGTTCCTTTTTCTCCACAACCTCACCAGCATCCATTGTTTTTTCGCTTTTTGATAATAGCCATTCTGACTACTGTGTGATGGTATTTCATTGTGGCTTTATTTTCATTTCTCTAATGATCAGTGATGTTGAGCTTTTTGTCACGTTTGTTGGCTGCATTTATGTGTTCTTTTGAGAAGTGTCGGTTCATGTCCTTTGCCCACTTTTTAATGGAGTTGTTTTTTTAATTGTAAAATTGTTTACATTCCTTGTAGACACTGGATATTAGACCTTTGTCCAATGGGTAGTCTGCAAAAATGTTCTTCCATTCTCTAGGCTGTCCATTCACTCTGATGATAGTTTCCTTTGCTGTGCAGAAGCTCTTTAGTTTAATTAGCTACCATTTTTCAATTTTTGCTTTTGTTGCAATTGCTTTTGGCATCTTCATCATGAAATCTTTGGTGTGCCTATGTCCTGAATGTTATTGCCTAGGTTTTCTTCTAGGATTTTTTGTTTGGGGTGTTACATTTAGGTCTTTCATCCATCCTGAATTGATTTTTGTGTATGGTGTAAGGAAGGGGTCCAGTTTCAATCTTCTACATATGGCTAACCAGTTGTCTCAGCACCGTTTATTAAATAGGGAATCCTTTTCCTATTGCTTGCTTTGGTCAGGTTTGTCAAAGATCAGATGGTTGTAGGTATGTGGACTTATTTCTGGGTTCTCTATTTTGTTCCATTGATCTTTGTGTCTTTGTACCAGCACCATGCTGCTTTGGTTACTCTAGCACCGTAGCATAGTTTGAAGTCAGGTAGCGTGTGTGCAATACCTCTAGCACTTTTATTTATTTATTTATTTTTTTGCTTTGGATTGCCTTGACTATTTAGGTTCTTTTTTGGTTCTATATGAATTTTAAAATAGTTTTTTTTTCTAGTTCTGTGAAGAATGTCAGTAGTAGTTTAATGAGAATAGCATTGAATCTATAAATTCCCTTGGACAGTATGGCTATTTTCATGATATTGATTCTTCCTATCCATGAGCATGGAATGTGTTTCCATTTGTTTGTGTGATCTCTGATGTCTTTTAGCAGTGGTTTTGTGGTTCTACTTGTAGAGATCTTTCACTTCCCTGCTTAGCTGTATTCCTAGGTATTTTATTCTTTTTGTGACAATTGTGAATGGGAATTCATTCCTGATTAGGCTCTTGGCTTGACTGTTGTTGGTGTATCTGAATGCTAGTGATTTCTGAATATTGATTTTGTATATGAGACTTTGCTGAAGTTGCTTATCAACTTAAGAAGCTTTTAGAGTGAGATGATGGAGTTTTCTAGATATAGGATCGTGTCATCTAGAAACAGGGATGGTTTGACTTCCTCTCCTTCTACTGGAATGCCTTTACTTCTTTCTTTTGCCTGATTCTCCTGGCAATTCTCTGGAAGTATTGCCAGAACTTCCAATACTATCTTGAATAGAAGTGGTGAAAGAGGGCATAAACTTGTCTTATGCCAGTTTTCAAGGGAAATGCGTCCAGCTTTTACCTGTTCAGTATGATATTGGTTGTGGGTCTGTCATATATGACTCTTATGATTTTGAGGTATGTTCCTTCAATACCTAGTTTACTGAGAGTTTTTAACATGAAGGGATGTGGAATTTTATTGAAGGCTTTTTTGGCATCTATTGAGATAATCATGTTGTTTTTGTCTTTAGTCCTGTTTATGTGATGAATCACATTTATTTATTTGTGTATGTTGAACCAACCTTGCATCATGGGCATGAAGTCTCTTTGATCATGGTGGATAAGTTTTTGATGTGTGGCTGGATTTGGTTTGTCAGTATTTTGTGGAGGATTTTTGCATTGATCATCAGGAATATTGGCCTGAAGTTTTCTTTTTGTTGTTGTTGTATCTCTACCAGGTATTTTTTTTTTTTTATCAGGATGATTCTGGCCTCACAGAATGAGTTAGGGAGGAGTCCCTCCTTTTCAATTTTTTGGAATAATTTCAGTAGGAATGGTACCAGCTCTTCTTCGTACCTCTAGTAGTATTTGTCTGGTCTTGGGCTGTTTTTTTGTTTGTAGCTTCTTATTACTGCCTCAATTTCAGAACTCATTATTGGTCTAGTCAGGGATTCAGTTTCTTCCTGCTTCAGTCTTGGGAGGGTGTATGTGTCCAAGAATTTATCCATTTCTTCTAGATTTTCTAGTTTATGTGCATAGAGGTGTTTATAGTATTCTCTAATGGTTGTTTGTATTTCTGTGGCATCAGTGGTGATATCCCTTTATCATTTGATTGTGTATATTTGAATCTTCTCTTTTCTTTATTAGCTAACTAGAAGTCTATTTTATTATTGTTTTTCAAAATCCAACTCCTGGAGAAATACAGAACACTTCACAAATTTTCATGTAATCCTTGTGCAGGGGTCATACTAATCATCTCTGTATCATTTCAGTTTTAGTATATGTGCTGCTGAAGCAAGCACAAACACAAGTCTTGACTAAGGCATCTAAACTATTTTTCGTCTCTCTTATATCATCAAATAAAAGATCATACTAAAAAATCTGTCAACAACAACAAAAAAGACAATACTAGACCACTTGTTATTTTATTTACTATTTTCTGGATATATATTGGTCTTATCACACAGAGAACTAACAATCACCCTAATGGTTCAGGTATTGATATACTTTTAGATCTGTATATGTTTTGTCAGTAAAACAAAGATAACAGATCTTTGATTCTGCCAACCAAGGTTGGCTCTATTCTTGCATGAAGAGTCAGCTTTAATGTATGTATCTAACCACCATAACATATTTTTACATTGCTCTGAAATACTAGCCTGTTTTGCTTGTTATTGGCTTCATGACCTGAGTCTCTTACTTCTGAGTCCATAGTGAAGATGCACTATTGGAAAAAAGCCTTCATATTTATTCATGTGAAAATATGCATATGAAAAGGAGCACGCATGTGCACACACATGTATACAGGCACACACATGTATACAGGCACACACAAAGATAAATATTTAACAATGAACCAGGCTCTGCACTAGAATCTGCAGGTATAAAAAAGAACTCTGTACTTATGGGAGGTTAGAGTTTGAGAGACATGTGGAATGGAAAGGCACTGAAAATGATGCAGAGCAATTTATCCTGGCCCTGCGTTTGTGCCAACTGAGGAGTTACAAAACAATATTGTTTCTGGGTCCCATTCAAAAGTAAATACATCAACATGTCTGGTTATGGGACCAGCCATATGTATTTTTAAAATTTTCCCAGGGGGTACTATTGTGTAACAAATACTGAAAACACTCATAAAGAGCAAACTTTGTAAACCTTTATCTGAGGTCAAATGAAAACTTTTCTGTGCCACCTTTCTTCCACTGAGGTCCTCTTGCTTCATACTCCCAGATGTAGTAAGAAGAAAATGAATTATAACATTGAGATAAAGGACAAGTTGATGGTGCTTGGAGTTTTTTCATTTATTTATTCTGCAAACATTCATTGAGCACCTGTTATGAACTGTGTGCTGGGCACTCTGGTGGTAGTTGCTAATACGAAATTAACAAGACATTGTTTCTGCCATATCATTAGGAAAGACAAGTAATCTGTGATTACATTCCTGAATGATAAGTGCAACATTGTGAGGGTAAATTTAAGTTACGTAAAAGTGAGGAAGCTGGGCATGGGATTTTAAAACGAAAGGAAGAAGTTCCTTTTTCTCTTTTCTGTTTTGACATTTAATTCATTTGCAGAAGAAAACAGGTAATTTGTCCTATGGATTTTTTGCTTATTTCGACCTTCTATTTATGTTTACTTTTTTTTTCTCCTTGCCCCTTGTATATCCTATAAACTGTTAGCTCAATCTAGAGACTTGTTCACATTCAGGTTCGAGTATGGGCTAGAATACTTCATAGGTAATGTTGAGTACTTCCATAAGGAGACGCATGCTACCTGTTTAAAGTGTCCTTTTGGATTTTATGGACCATTATTTTCATTCCCTAAATCCAGTATTTTGTCAAGGACTTTAAGTGGTTATTTTATTTTACTCCTTCTTAATTTATTTGCCACAACTTTCTGTGAAGAGAAACTTCTCTGATTGACTATTTAGTTATGTTGCAGTACAGTGAATATAAGAAAATCAAAATAAAGGCTTGCTTCTTTATCAGTTTTCGAAATGATGAGTTGGTACTTAAATATCAGTTGAAGTAGACTGGGGAAGGGTTTTTCCTGTTATTGTGAACTCATGATTTTAAAAATTAATCTCTTCAGTCCATTACAATTTTTTTCCCTGAATAACCCCAACTTTGATCAATGACAACCACTTCAGATTGGCTCCAGAGAACTTTAGACTTGACCTCGGTCATCACTGATAACTTCCTTTTTTCCGGTATGATAGAATGTAACCAATATATCTTATACCATTCCTGATCTACACTGAGAACCAAACAGCCTAACAAGTAACTTAGTGGGAGTTGGTGTTTAGGGAATCAATCTGAAAACTTGCCTGGCGTTATATAACCTAGGGAGGATGGCAGTGCTTTTCTGAGAATGAGCAAGAAAATGGACATTCCACATAGGCGGAGGAGTGCATGGTGGTCTGCAGGAAATTCATGCCATAGAGACAATAGCCTTTTAAAATTCTTTTTCATTACTACTTTTAATCCTCTAAGGCATCTGTTTATAGGCTGTTTCCTCTATGACTTAACTCCTTTGATGATGAAGAGGTGTGTGATAATGGCAGGCAATCGTTTTATAAATTACCACTTCATTTCATGGCGTTCTGTATCTGTCAAGGTATATGATAATCAGGAAATGCTTACTGAATAATCACTATGCTAGTATAAGGGATTCAAACAGGATTAAAACCTTATTTCACATTGTCCTTCAGCTTATTTCAATAGAGTAATGAATGCTATTGTTGGAGCCCAGAGCAAGAAAGTAATAAATTCTGCCTGAGTGAAAAAGAGAAATAGTCATGGAGTGAGTTTTGGTAAAGGTCTTAAAGGAATAAGACACTTTGATTTGTGTGTATGTATGTAACAGGGGATGGGGACTTGGAGCATTATTTAAAACAGAACACCTGTAATAAAGACAAAGACTCAGTGATTTAAAAGTGGAAAGGTAGTAGATCCAGGTGGTTAGAGTATAGAATGGATGGGAGTTCCAACATTATGCTGAGAAGACACTTTGAGTCAGTTTATTGGGGTAGCAAGGTCACTTACAAAGTTATTATCTAAACTTGGGTAATTACAGTTGGCATTAGGGAGGCATGTATTACTGAGACACTGTGCAAATAGAACAGTCATTCTGGTGAGTGGATGTGAGGAAGGATTTAAAGATGACAACATAATTTTGCTTATGATGACTATTATTAGAGCTTGGTCAATGATGGAGTGAGACCAAAGTAGGGTAGTTAGAGCTCAGAAATAACCTGATAAGACAGAGAAGGATATTAAAGGATTTTTTTAAAAAATTACAGAACATAAATCAAAAAGTAGACAATCAAGAATCTGAAAAATTTACTGGTACATGTCAGATAATTTACAGGAGAGCTATTGAAGTTAAGTGTTCAACAACATATCCATCCATCCATTCATTCATAATCATTTACTCAATGATTATCAAGGCCTATTATATTCATGTGTCTTTCAAGATACACATAGAAAAATAAAATGTGGTTCTACCCTTTGAAATGATATAATATAGTAATAGATAACTAGGATTCACAGCCACAACTTTCAGCCTAGTGTTGATTTTGTCAGATCACCACTGCACAGTCCATCTCACTGGGTACACTTTGACTCTGTATGTTAAACCAAAGTAATTCGGTATTCATCCCTTTCACTAAATGTTGACACTAGTTGATCATGAATAGTCTCTGGGCTTGGGCAGGGCCATTTGGGCATTCCCATTTTGGAAAACCCATGTGCTTCTGAGCATTTTTAAAATTTCAACTTTTATTTTAGATAGAGGGGGTACCTGTGCAGGTTTGTTACATGGGTATATTGCATCCAGGTTGTGAGCATAGTCCCCAATAGTTAGTTTTTCAGCCCGCAATCTTTTTCCACCCTCCCCACGCTAGTAGTCCACAGTGTCTGTTGTTCCCATCTTTATGTCCATGTGTGCTCAGTGTTTAACTCCCATTTGTAAGTGAGAGCATGTGATATTTGGTTTTCTGTTCCTGCATTAATTTGCTTAAGATTATGGAGCTGAGCATGTTTTTGATCAAGTCTGTTCACAGCAAATGTCAAGGATTCAAAACATCCTATCATATAAGATGGCCATTCACTTTTTATAGTCCAGACCTAAGTAAATGGTGTACTTCCATTACTAATGGAGAAGGTATGTCCAACTCCTGCCCTAGAGTCATACCATGGCTTTGTAAATGAAAAATTCTCTAAAATTATCTACTTATTAAAGTAAGCATAACTTAATTTATTTTCAATCAAACACCAAGTATTTTGCTATTTGATGCACCTCTTTGTAAATAGAGCAGTTTGCAAACTAGAAGTGCTCATTTCCACTGATTCCTAGTCTTTTCAATCTCTCTTTATATTCATCTTTCTTAATTTAGTCTCAAAACACCCCCAAGGGGATTGGTGCTGATTCTTGCTTATTTGATATCAAAATTCTTGAGAGCTTGTTCCTCTGAAGCAGGGTTTTTTTTTTTTTTTCTTCTTCTTCTTCTTCATTTTAAGGCATCTTCTCTGACTATTTCATGCTGGGAAAAAACAAAAACAAAAACAAAAAAACACTAATAATAACCGCCCACCTCTTGTACTAATTTCCCACTGATAATGGAATCCTGGTCATGGACACTCTGCCTAGGATCACTTTTAGTATTTTTCCCCTAAAATTACACATGAAGGACTTCAAAGCTCTTTTGTTGTTTTTTTATACTTTTCCCACTTGAGGAGTTAAACAACTCTTTCTGCTGCACATTCAACTCATATTGAACACAATGCTTGTATGCAAATTAGCAATTTGTTGACTGTCCCTTGAGAAAGAGAAATGTCAGACATCTGATCTCCCTCAAACAAGGTAATGATTATAAAAATTATGTAAAAAATGTCACAATGTCTTATACCAATGTATTATGTAATTCTTCACATGGCTATAAAGAAATTTCCAAGGCTGGGTAATTTATAAAGTAAAAGAGGTTTAATGGAGTCACATTTCTACATAGCTGGGAAGGCCTCATAATCATGGTGGAAGGTGAAGGAGGAGCAAAGGTATGTTTTACATGGCAGCAGGCAAGAGTGTGTGTGCAGGGGAACTGCCCTTTATAAAACCACCAGATCTCATGAGGGTTAATCACTATCATGAGAACAGCATAGGAAAGCCCACCCCCATGATTCAATTACCTCCCACTGGGTCCCTCTCAAGACACATGGGGATTATGGGAGCTATAATTCAAGATGAGATTTGGGTGAGAACACAGCCAAATCATATCATTCTGCCCCTGGCCCCTATCAAATGTCACATCCTCACATTTCAAATCCAATCATGCCTTCCTAACAGTCCCCCAGTCTTAACTCATTTCATCATTAACTCAAAGTCCCACATTTCAAAATTTCATCTGAGATAAGGCTAGTTCCTTCTGTTTATGAGCCGGTAAAATCAAAAGCAAGTTAGTTACTTCCTATATACAATGGAGATACCTGCATTGGGTAAATACATGTCCAAATGTGAGAAACTGGCCAAAACAAAGGGTCTATAGACCCTATACCAGTCCGAAATCCAGCGGGGCAGTCAAATCTTGAAGCTTCAAAATGATCTCCTTTGACACCATGTCTCACATCCAGGTCATGCTGATGCAAGAGGTGGGCTCCCACAGTCTTGGCTAGCTCTGTCCCTGTGGCTTTGCAGGATACAGCCCTCCCTCCTGGCTGCTGTAATGGGCAGGCATTGAGTGTGTGTGTCTTTTCCACATACACAGTGCAAGCTGTTGGTGGATCTACCATTCTGGGGTCTGAAGGATGGTGGCCCTCTTCTTGCAGCTCCACTAAGCAGTGTCCCAGTGGGGACTGTGTCGGTAGGGGAGCTCTAACTCCACATTACCCTTCCACACTGCCTTGTCAGAGGTTCTCAATGAGGGCCCCACCCCTGCAGCAAACTTCTGCCTGAAAATCGAGGCATTTCCATACAGCCTCTGAAATCTATGCAGAGGCTCCCAAACTACAATTCGTTACTTCTGTGCACTCACAGGCTCAACACCACATGAAAGCTGCCAAGGCTTGGGGCTCCCACGCTCTGAGGCCCTGGCCTGAGCTGTACCTTGGCATAGTTTAGTCAAGGCTGGAGCAGCCAGGACACAGTACACCAAGTACCTAGGCTACACACAGCAGTAGAGGCCTGAGCCCAGCCCACGAAGCAATGTTTTCCTTCTAGGTCTCTGGGCCTGTGATGGGAGGGGCTGCTGAGAAGGTCTTTGACATGCTCTGGAGACATTTTCCCCGTTGTCTTGGCAATTAACATTTACTCCTCATTACTTAGGCAAATTTCTGCAGCCAGCTTGATTTTCTCCTCAGAATATGGGTTTTTCTTTTCTATGGCATTGTCAGGCTGTAAATTTTCCAAACTTTTATGCTCTGCTTCCCTTTTAAACTTAAGTTCCAGTTCCAAACCATGTCTTTGTGAAAGAATAAAACTGAATGCTTTAAAGAGCACCCAAGTCACATCTCTAATGCTTTTCTGTTTAGACATTTCTTCCACCAGATACCCTAAATCATCTCTCTCAAGTTCAAAGTTTCACAGATCTCTAGGGCAGGGTCAAATGCTGCCAGTCTCATTGCTAAAGCATAACAGGAGTCACTTTTACTCCATTTCTCTACAAGTTCCTCATCTCCATCAGAGTCCACCTCAGCCTGGACTTTATTGTCTATATCATCATCAGCATTTTGGTCACAGCCATTCAGCAATTCTCTAGGAAGTTCCAAACTTTCCCACATCTTGTCTTATGAGCCCTTCAAGTTTTTAGGAAGTTCCAAACATTTCCACATTTTCCTGTCTTCTTCTGAGTCCTCCAACTGTTCCAACCTCTGCCTGTTACCCAGTTCCAAAGTCACTTCCACATTTTTGGGTATCTTTACAGCAGCACTCCACTACTTAGTACCAATTTACTGTATTAGTCCATTTTCATATTGCTATGAAGAAATACCCAAGAGTGGGTAACTTATAAAGAAAAAGAGGTTTAATGGACTCACAGTTCCACATGGCTGGGGAGGTCTTACAATCATGGCAGAAGGCAAAGGAGGAGCAAGGGCACATCTTACATGGCAGGCAAGAGAGCATGTACAGGGGAACTGACCTTTATAAAACCTTCAGATCTCATGAGACTTCTTCACTATCATGAGAACAACACAGGAAAACCTGCCCCCATGATGCAGTTACCTCCCACCAGGTCCCTCCCATGACATGTGGGGATTGTGGGAGCTACAGTTCAAGAGGAGATTTCGGTGAGAACACAACCAAACCATATCAACCAAAAAGTTCCAGTTTCTGTAAATGTGTTCATGTAATTGCACTAGTCAAATCTGTGGAGAATCTACACTGTCTTCCACAAAGGCTGAATTAATTTACACTCTTACCAGCAGTGTATAAGTGTTCCTTTTTCTCCACAACCTTGCCAGCATTTGTTATTTTTTGACTTTTCCATAATAGTTATTCTGACTGGTGTTAGATGGTATCTCATTGTGATTTTGATTTGCATGATCAGTGATGTTAAGCTTTTTGTCATATGCTTGGTGGCCACATGTATGTCTTCTTTTGAAAAGTGTCTGTTCAAATATTTTCCTACTTTTTAATGGGGTTGTTCATTTCATTGTAAATGTGTTTAAGTTCCTTTAGATGCTGAATATTAGACCTTTGTCAGATGGGTAAACCGCAAAACTTTTCTCCCATTCTTTAGGTTATCTGTTTACTCTGTTGATAGTTTCTTTTGCTATGCTGAAGCTCTTCAGTTTAATTAAATCTCATTTTTTCAATTTTTGCTTTTGTTGCAATTGCTTTTGGTGTGTTTGTCAAGAAATTTTTGCTTATACCTATATCTTAAATGGTATTGCCTAGGTTGTCTTCTAGGATTTTTATAGGTTTCAGTTTTACATTTTACATTTAAAATCCACCTTGAGTTGATTTTTGTATATGTTATAAGGAAGGGGTCCAGTTTCAATCTTCTGCATATAGCTAGCCTATTATCCCAACACAATTTATTGAATAGGGAATATTTTCCCCATTGCTTGCTTTTGTTGGGTTTGTCAAAGATCAGATAATTGTAGGTGTACAGTCTTATTTCTGGGTTTTCTATTCTGTTCCATTGGTCTGTGTGTCTGTTTTTACACCAGTACCATGCTGCTTTGGTTAGTCTAGCCCTGTAGTATATTTTGAAGTTGTGTAGTGTGATGCCTCCAGTTTTGTTTCTTTTGTTTAGGATTGCCTTAACAGTTTGGATTCCCTTTTAGTTTCATAAGAATTTTAAAATAATTTTTTCTAATTCTGTGAAGAATGGCAATGGTAGTTTAATGTGAATTACATTGAATCTACAAATTGCTTTGGGCAATATGGCTATTTTCATGAAATTGATACTTCTTATCCATGAATATGGAATTTTTAAAATTTTTTAAATTTGTGTGATCTCTGATTTCTTTGAGCAGTGGTTTGTAGTTCACTTTGTAGAGATCTTTTACCTTCCTAATTAACTGTATTCCTAAGTATTTTATCCTTTTTGTGACAATTGTGAATGGGCGTTCGTTTCTTATTTGGCTCTTGGCTTGACTGTTGTTGGTGTATAAGAATGCTAGTAATTTTTTCACATTGATTTTGTATCCTGAGGCTTTGCTGAAGTTGCTTATTAGCTTAAGAAGCTTTTGGGCTGAGACAATTGGGTTTTCTATATATAGGATCATGTCATCTGCAAACAGGGATAGTTTGACTTCCTCTCTATTTATTTGAATGCTTTTATTTCCTTCTCTTGCCTGATTGCCCTGGCCGGAACTTCCAATACTATATTGAATAAAAGTGGTGAGAGAGGGCATCCTTGTCTGGTGCTAGTTTTCAAGGGGAATGCGTCCAGATTTTGCCCATTTAGTATGATATTGGCTGTGACTGCCCCATCTTTCAACATTACTCTAAACGCAGCATTCTTTTGTAGTTCTTTCTGGCTCTTCCTACTTCTTCCAAAGGCATTACACAGTACTTTAAAAGTACTTCAAAGGTAATTCTTTTTATCGTTATCTCATCAAGGCTGTATAATCCAGGTGGACAGGACCATTTGTCTTTTATTCTTAGCATATTTTTAGCGTATGGAGAATACTCAATAAAATTTGATACACAAACTTTCCTCTGTTAAGCTCTTAGTGTAGTCAATGCTGGCTTACTAGGTTATTACACATGGAATCCAAGATTACAGAACATTTAGAAGAAGATACATTTCTTCTTAAATTTTTGAAAGCAAATTGTATACAAAGTAAGCATAGTTTGAGTTAAAGTTGTTTCTTGGATTTATTCTATGTTTATTTAAAATTTGATTATAAGAAGATATATGCCAATAGTGCAGATGTAAAAAAAAAAAAAAAAAAAAAAAAAAGACATAAAATGTACTGCATCTACTGTTAAGTAGCTCTGAATTCTTAAAAATGTAATTGTGTTTGTAACTTGTTAAATTGAAGGTTTTTAAACCATAAAACCCATAACAAATAAGATTTATCGTATTTCCAATTCCATGCTGTTTGAGAAATACATTTTATTCTGAAGGCTTAGCAAATAACTATTTAAGTTGAATATAAACTTGAATTTTTCTCTAAACTTTTAAAATATGCTTATTAAATGTTTTAATTTCTTAAATTACAGTGTAACTTTGGATGACTTAGGTGGTTTTTGAGATTTGAAGAATCCCTTTTTTCAAAAATATGTATTAAAGTATAACCAGTCCACCAATTCTATTACTTTTCTACTGATGTTTTTAAGAAATTTGACTTAATAGAGCCTTACAAATGGCTCCTTAAATAGGAGATAGGAGAACTGAATGGAATATACCTAATTCCCCAAATATTAGTTTAAAATTTACTTCAAAAAGATAAAAATTAGCTTATGCTTGAGGAATATTTTCAAAACTGAATTACAAAATGAAATTTTAGATTTCTGACTTAGAAGTCAAAATTTCTGATTTTTGACTTAGTAACCAATATTTGATGATTTTCATGCTCATACAAATATTATCAAATTCAAACATCTCTTTTTCTCTGAAAGGCCGACTTTGTTTCTCTGTGGAATTCCTCACTGTTTTATGTGTTTGGTCACATAAAAAAGTTTGTCTTTTTGAGTTCCCCCTTTTCTGTAGATATTCTCCTTGTCTTTTCACCACAGTTCATAGATGTTAGACCGTCTTCTCCACCATGTGTATTATTCAGGTGATGGGTACTCTAAAAGCCCTGACTTTACCCCTATACAATCTATGCATGTGACAAAATTGCACATGTACTCCATAGATTTGTACAAATAAAAAGGAGGAAAAATATTATTGGTCACAAACAAAAAGAGCACATGAGTTGGTGAATCTAACTAAAAAGAGAACTGTGAGGCAATTGATGTGTTAATTAATGTGGCAATCATTTCACAATGCATGTGTATATCAAAGCATTACATTGTGTATCTTGAATATATCCAACTGTTATTTGTCAAGTATACCTCAATAAGGCTGGAAAAAGGGGGAAAAATAAATAAATAAATTAAATGATAGTGATAAGCAATAATATTTTATAAATGTCCTTACTTGAAAGAATATTTTCCCTTTGGATTTTTTCTGATCCAAGTAATTGCAATTGCAAAAACCAGGAATCACTAATGTAGAGATAGGGATAGCAAATCTGGGTTGCTTATACTATGACTATATTAGAAATGCAGCTTATTCCCTTCTCCATGTGGTCCCTGAGATTTTGCAGATGTCCATACAGCAGAAATAGGTCTTAGTGTGTGGCTTGTATGCAAATATACAAAGCTTGGTTGTAGGCATAACCCCTTTTTTCCTACAGATAGTTTATGAGAATGTTGCAATCAAAACCATGTCCTAACATTCCCAGTGTGCTCCCAAATCCCATGTCCCAGTTAGCATTTTGTTATGTGAATAAACTGAGTTCACAATGAGTCCATGAGATAACTGAATCTGTCTCTAGAATTTTAGTGTGATCATGCTTAATAGCAAATGACCATTTAAGGTCTCCACCCAATCCTAAAACAGCCTTCTGGATTTCAAGAAGCTGTATTATAGCTGGTTATGTCATCATTAAGCCTCAACTAAATGATTTTTAAGGCCCTTCTGTGTTCAGAGTTATGGGGAAACATAGAAATGAAGGCAAAAGTTATAATCCTTTCAAAATATTTTTTATTGCTTGGGCTTGATTACATAAGATTTTTTTTTTTTTTTTTTTTTGAGACGGAGTCTCACTTTGTCACCCAGGCTGGAGTGTAGTGGCCTGATTTCAGCTCACTGCAACCTCTGTCTCCTGGGTTCAAGCAATTCTTCTGCTCAGCCTCTCAAGTAGCTGGGACTATAGGTGCATGCCACCACCCCTGGCTAATTTTTGTATTTTTAGTACCGATGGGGTTTCACCATGTTGGCCAGGCTAGTCTCGAACTCCTGACCTCATGATCCACCCTCTTGGGCCTCCCAAAGTGCTGGGATTACAGGCGTGAGTCACCCTGCCCATAATGCAGTCTCATACTTTAAAGGAAGAAATGAAGAATTAAAGGAATGAAGAAGCAAAAAGATTTTATCAAGGCAGAGCTATATGTATTAAGCCTTCAAAGCTAAACTTGTTTTTCTCTAGTTGTCAATGTCCCAGATAAAATAAAATTTGATATTGATTTGTCTTTTATTAAATAGACTAATAAAAAGTTAAAATTATTATGTTTGTAAAATGTATTTTGAATAACATGGTCCAGTTATTTTCATATAGCACTAAGTATAGATTGAAGATTATATAAACAGTTAAACCTGGTCATTGTACTACTTATAACCTTAAAAGGAAATAAAAGAAAGTATAAGTGGGAATAGGCATAGATTACCTACTAAGAAATGATATGTTATAATATCAAGAATAAATAATTTGCCTATTTCTTAATTATCTCAACAAAATGTGTTTTTTAGAGATTTTTTGAATCAGAAAAGTGTACCTATAACATTCTATCTAACAATTTAAACTGGTGATAAAAATGGAAATAGAAAAGAATAAAGATTGCTTCTGAACAGAAAATGCTTAAAACCAGCAGTATTTATTGATATTTTGTGCAATAAAAATAAAAGATGCAATTACATCAGCTGCTTTCTCAGGTAAAGCTGTTTTTAAAGAAAACTTCTTAAAGTGATGGCTAACCGAACTCCCACATGAAATGACTTTTTTATGACATTTTCAATGTACCTTCAATTCATATACTTCTAGTCTAAATTATTAGCCTAGGCTACTTTCCCTTTACTCACCTCAGATAGCATTTTTCAAGAAATAAACTTATGTACAGCACAAGTGGAAAATAAAACCACTTTCTATTTCTTCATTTATAGGAGGTTGAACTTCTCTGGAGTGCTAGAGCTATAGATTTTTCTGGATGTGTAATTCAAGCGATATTACTTTTCTCTATCTTAAATTACCAACCAACTGAAAAAAAAAATCATTAGTTCTAAATTTCAAATTCCACTGATATCATAAGTTATACAAAAGCACTTTGCTATTCACACATTTAACATTGTCTATATGGGAATGGACAACTCTTGATTACTATAGTTAAATTGTCAGTTTTATTAATTACTTCCTATACAAATGACCTCCTCTGTCCTGCAGGTGTAGTTTTGTTGTTTTCTTTTGTTTTGTTTTTGTTTTTGAGATGGGGTCTCACTTTGTCACCCAAGCTGGAGTGCAGTGGTGAGATCTCAGCTCACTGCAACCTCCACACCCTGGGTTCAAGTGATTCTCCTGCCTCAGCCTCTGAGTAACTGAGATTACAGGCATGCACCACCACACCCAGATAATTTTTTATTTTTAGTAGAGACAGGGTTTCACCATGTTGGCCACGCTGGTTTCAAACTCCTGACCTAAAATGATCCACCCGCCTTGGCCTCCCAAAGTACTAGGATTACAGGCATGAGCCACTGCACCCAGCCAAGTGTAGCATTTTTAAATACAAACAAGCATATGATAAAGAATTTATAAGGAGGCTGCAAAAGGTCAGAAAAATTGTACAAACCTATTTCAACACGGAGTTTTCTTGAGTCTTTTTATTACTTTCACATTTCCTGCAGAAAGCTAAAAGTTCACTAGCAACAGTGCATAAAAGAAATAATAGTAAGGCAGTGTAATCACTAAGGAGCTGAATCACTGGCATCTCTTAAAATGCTGGATTACCTCAGTGCTGATCAGTAGAAAACCAAAAAGGATGAGAAGGATGACAAACACTTTTGAGCTCTGAATGAAGAGGATACTGCCTTGCTGAAAAATCATGGTCAGAGCACTTATTCTAGGGAGATTAAGCAGGTTGAGAATGACAGTCAACAACTCCTTAAGAAAATTATCTAAGTAGTATTAAAGAGTCTGACACTAGCCTGGCCACCACCAGCACTCTGGGATTTGGCTGCAAGTAAGCAAATGCTCCAGGGTGAACAAGTTTACAGGTTGCAAGGTGTAGAAAGATAGTAAATGCTGATTCTGAGAACTCAAAATACATTGTCAGTGTGTAGCAGATTGCTAAGTTTGTGGTGGACCTCAGTGATCTACTGACATTGAAGCAGGGAAATGATGTGAATTAAATTCATATTCCCATGCTTTCTAAGATTGACCCAACAATTGCCATGATGCCAGTGGAGTAAAAACCTGATGTCATATACAGCGATGTTGGTGGCTGTAGGGAACAGATTGAGAAATTGTAAGTAGTTGAAACCCCACTACTTCATCCAGAGAGACTTGTTAACCTTGACATGGAGCCTCCCAAGAGTGTGCTCTTTGGTCCACAAGGTACAGGCAAGACACTCTGTGCTCAGGTGGTTGCTAAATGGGACTTATGCTTACTTCATCGAGTTATTGGATATGAACTTTTACAGAAATACACCTGCAAAGGGGCTGGAATGGTTCATAAGCTCTTCCCAATGGCCAGAACAAGAAATGCCTGCCTTATCTTCTTTGATGAAACTGATGCTATTGGAAGAGCTCAGTTTGATGATGGTGCTGGAGGTGACAATGAAGTACAGAGAAAAAATGTGGGAATGAATTCATCAGTTGGATGGCTTTGATCATCAAGGCAATACTAAGTGCTGATGGCCACTAACAGACCTGATACTTTGGATTCGGCACTGATGAAGCCGGGGAAATTGGATAGAAAGATTGAATTTAGTTTACCTGATCTAGAGGGTCAGACTCACATCTTTAAGATTCATACTTGTTCAATGGATGTTGAAAGATAACAGATTTGCATGGTTAGCACAACTACATCCAAACAGCACTGGGGGTGAGATTAGAAGCTTTTTGTGTAGAAGCTGGGTTTTGTTGTTTTGTTGTTTGTTTGTTTTTGTTTTTGAGACTGAGTCTCACTCTGTCTCCCAGGCTGGTGTGCAGTGGCATGATCCCGACTCACTGCAACCTCCGCCTCCCGGGTTCAAGCGATTTTCCTGCCACAGCCTCCTGAGTAGCTGGGATTATGGGCATGTGCCACCACACCCGGCTAGTTTTGTATATTTAGTAGAGACGGGGTTTCACTGGATTACCCAGGCTGATCTCAAACTCCTGACCTCAGGTGATCTGCCCACTTCAGCCTCCCAAAGTGCTGGGATTACAGGTGTGAGCCACCATGCCTGGCTGAAGCTGGTATGTTTTTGACCAGAGTATGGTTAAAAATTGCTACTGAGAATTGCTTGGAAGACATAAATAAGATCATTAGCTATTACGCAAAATTCAGCACTACTCACTGCTAACATGACACAATGGAGCCCTGAAGCCTTTCAAATGAAAACACATCTTTTCATTGGAATCCAAACCTTTTATAGAGTTGTTAATAACCACCTCACAAAAAAGCCTTCAATATTATAAAATAATAATAATAATAGTAATTGTCATTTACTGAATATGTGATACTTGTGCCAAGTTAATGTGCTGGCCATTTATATTTATTTGATAAATATTTATTGAGTATGAATTAGGATAAGGAAGATGATCACTGCCTTCAAGGAGCATATAATCAAATATAAAGAGACATGCCCAAGGCAATGATAAGGAGACTCAATGGAAATTATGAAAGCACAGACTAGCCTGAGGTAAAGCTTTCTGGAAAAGTTTATGATTGAGCTCCATATTAAAGAAATTATAAGATTTGCATTTGAAGATGAAGAGAAATGACATCCTAAGCAAAGAAGTTGTGTGGACAAAAGCATTGATGAGAAAACACTATCTGTGTTCAAGGAACTACAAAGAAATTAGTATTTGAAAGGTCAGAACTGACAAGACCTGAGACTGGAAAGGTATTCAGAGTTAAAATCATGTAAGAATTGGCATGACATTTTAAGGTACTCAAACTTTTTCCTATAGGTGAGAAAAGTCAATCAGGACTTTGAAATGTCATACATGTAAGGTATACATACCTTACATACATGTCAGGGTACAGTTTATATTTCTGAGGATGTATTAGTTCAAGCTGCCCTGTCAAATTGTAATAGATTGGAAAGTCTAAGCAACAGCAATTTATTTTTTGCACAGTTTAGGAGGTAGAGAAGTCAATCATCAAGGGGCTGTCAAAGCAGGTTTTACCTGAGGCCTACTCTTGGCTGGTAGGCAGTTGCCATCTTGCTGTGTGCTCACGTGACTTCTTTATTGGGGCAAAGAGAGAGCAAGCTCTCTGGTGTCTTTCCTTATGAGGGCACTAATCCTTTTATCAGGATTCTACCCTCATGACCTCTTCTATCTCTCATTACCTCCCAAAGGCCCCATTTCCAAATACAGTCACATTGGAGGCTAGAGTTTTGACATGTGAATGTATTGAGACACAAACATTGAGTCCATAACAGGGGAGAAGGAAAGAAAGAAAAGAGCAGCTGTGAGGTGAAATCAGTGGGTTTGAGTGATCAATTGATTGACTGATTGTAGCTCAGAGAGAAGATACAATCTACTTTTTTCTCTACCCATTGTAACCCATCAACTCTATGCCACCAGGTGAGGCTACTGCACTAGTTTTCATCCTGGTTCCCTTCCTGCTCTTTACCCAACCCCCACCATCCTCCTCAGCACTATTCAGTTCTTTTCTAGTATCTGATTCTCTCCCAATTCAGGACAGTTGCACATTCTAGTGGAGAAAATAGGTAAGTGTACAAATAAATGCAACTCAATATGCTAAGTACTACTGAATGACAGAAGTTACTAATGGTACTATAGTCAGTTCTGTTATAAATATGACATACGTGTTCCTGAAAAATTATCACACCATGTAGAATTAGACAATTAAAAAAACACAGGGATAATGGTAAAACGGGCTGGAGTTGAACATTCAAAAATTTTGTGACTGCCATATTTTTAAAAATAAGAACGTAATGAAAATGGTAATGTTTTTGTGTGTGTGAATAGTTAAGAAACACGTAAATAATATAATAATGTGGGTATTTTTACCATAAAATCTGGTTTGCTTTTGGAAGTGGATATTAAAAGAGTTGCAGCTTGCAAATTATTAGGAAGTAGGAGGACGGTGAGCTGAAATCAGAGGAAAGGTTGTATTAGGTGCAGATAGGTGTGTCTTATAAAACACCCAGTGAGTGGAGAGAGCTGGTGCATGTTTGTGGTATGTGTGGATTAGGGTACATTTTGTGTATCCCCACGTAGCTTGGACACAGCTGGTGCAGTTTTTTGCATTCCCCTCATGTTTCTCATGGAGGAAATCATGCATAAGCAACCTTAATTTTTTTTCTTTATATCGATTCCTTTAGAACAACTTTACGTTTTCAAAACAAGCATTATAGCAGAACTGACAATAATTGTGCCTTGAACAGTTGGAAAAAGCATCGCAAAACTGGCAAAGTAAACTGAGCCCCCTAACATGAAAAGCTATGTATCAGCAGAAAAGAGGAAAGGGAACTAGGCCAAGGAAGCAACATGCATAGAGGGGATCAAGTGTGAAGGAGAACATCATGTTTGGCAAACTGCCAGCATGTTATTTTGCTATATTAATATATCATATTGTTTGTTTGTTTTGAGACTGGGTCCAGCTCTGTCACCCAGGCTGGAGTGCAATGGTGCAATCTCAGCTGACTGCAACCTCTGCCTGCTGGGTTCAAGCAATTCTCCTGCCTCAGCCTCCTGAGTGGTTGGGATTACAGGGGCACGCCCCCACACCCAGCTAATTTTTGTATTTTTAGTAAAGACCAGGTTTCACCATGTTGGTCAGGCTAGTCTTAAACTCCTGACCTCAAATGATCCTCCCATCTTGGCCTCCCAAAGTGCTGTGGTGGTTATAGGCATTAACCACCACACTCAGCCATTACTTCATAATGTTTTTAAAAGTTATTTTGAACTTTTATTATTTTCATCATCCTAAATGTTATAAATCACTTCCTTTTCCAACATTTGATTCTTTATTTCTCATTTCCTCCAGTGATGGGAAAAATAATTTGCCTTCGTTTGATGTCCAGAATCTTCATTTTATATATGTGCCTTTATTTTTGTGTAATCCACCTAATAACATGGCAACATTGTAAAAATTTCAAATACTTTCATTCTAACTGAATTAACTTTGCCTTGATGTTAAATATTACAAATAGTCTTTCCATGTTAGAAAATAAGTATCTTTCACATACTTGGAAATGACAAAAATGGCAACTTCATGAATTCTAATCCAGGGGTAATCATGTTTTCATTTTTTGTGTGTTCTGATATATTACAAACTTGATGGCTTAATGTTAATTAGAATTTTTAATTCAGCCAAAGAAATATTGTTCCTTGAGGTTTAATTTAACCTATTTCAAATTAACAAAATATAAAATGTATTCTTATATTATATGGATTCATTAAATCAATTAATTGCTTATTAAATTCCTACCATATGGATAAAATGATCTTAGGGTCTATAAGTCTATTTCATTTCATTTCACATCTTATAATTTCCAGTGTTCCCTCTTGTTGAGTATTGGTATATCTGTACTCAGAAGACTCTTGATAGAAGCACATTGAATGGGAAAAAATACCCAAGTGAAAACAACACTATTATTTCACTCAACTGATTAGGTTAATTGATTTCCTGATAGACATAGGCCTTACTCCACATGGATGATCAAATTTATTATAGTTTCTGATCCTTTGAGGACACTGAAATCTAAGTTTTATAGTAACTTGCTGCTTTATATAGACAAGTATCTTGGTTAACTCAGTTACTTGAAACACAGAAAATTAATAATTAAAAAAATGTGTTGCATAATTGGCAAAAATCACTGAACCTATTCAAACTACTTGTAGTACATTGAATTTTTTAGGGTTCTATGAAGTACTTGACAAGTTTTCTAAAAACTTACTTTCTGCAAAAATTCTATAATTTTTTTTGTTTGGGGTATTCATTCACTTTCTCACTACATCTTGAAGACAGTTGTGTCATTGAAATTGCTAAGATAGTTAATGTAATGACTTACGATGCAAACTCTGTTAGGTAAATCCTTTGATTCTTATTTTTATTTCTCATGATCTCATCTACCTTTTTGCTCAGTTCATTTTTTGGGCACTTTACAGATGGAAATAATATAAGTAAGATAATATATTCATAATCAGTTAATACTACTCTTTTGGGGGATAAATAAAAGAAAAAGAATTTAAATGGACAAAGGGACATTCAAAGTATTTCTTTTATTTAATTCCTCCAACTGCCATTGATGAACTAAGCTACTTCTCTATCCCTCATAGTTTTTTTTTTTTCTTTAACTTCAGAATGCATATTTGTAATATGAAACAATTCTAGATAAGACTTGCCTTTCTGTGTTAAATAATATGTAATATTCATCAGTATAGAATTTATTTGGAAGAGTCCTTGGAATTCTATAATCTAGAATGTTAGGAACAAGATACAAATAAATGCAAATATGTATCCAATAAGATGATTTCAAAATATACTACAATGTTCTAGTAAATAGCATGATGCTGGCATAAAAACAGATATAGAGATCAAATGAACAAAAGAGAGAACCCAGAAATACAACCACACATATTTGGTCAATTAAAGTGTGCCAAGAACACACAATGGGGAAAGGATAATCACTTCAGTAAGTGTTACTGGGAAAACTGGACATCTTAATACAGCAGAAGAAAAAAACTTGATTTTTGTCTTACCCTGTACACAAAAATCAAGTCAAAATTGATTAAGGATTTAAACATAAGACCTGAAACTGTAAAAATACTAGAAACACACTTAGGGAAAAAACTTTTTTTACACTAATCTGGGCAATGATTTTTTCTTTTTCTTTTTTTTTTTTTTTTTTTACTATAACCCCAAAAGCACAGGCAACAAAAGTAAAAGTAGAAAAATAGGGTTGCATCAAATGAAGAAGCTTCTTCACAGCAAAGGAAACAATCATGGATTGAATAGGCAACCTATGAAATGGGAAAAGATATTTGCAAACAATACATCCGAAAATGGGTTAATACCTAAAATACATAAGAAACTCAATAGCGAACAACAAATAATCTGATTAAGAAATGGTCAAAGGGATGTCAAAAGACATTTCTCAAGAGAAGACATACAAAGGGCCAACAGGTATATGAAAAAACTTTTCAACATCGCTAATGATCAGGGAAATGCAAATCCAAACCGCAATAAGATATTAACTCATACACTATTAGACTGACTCATATGCATTAGACTATTATCAAAAAGACAAAAGGTAGCAAGTGTCATCAGTGTAGAGGAAAAAGCCCTTTTACACTGTTATTGTGAATATAAATTGGTACAGCCATGATGGAACAGTATTGAGGTTCCTCAAAAAATTAAATCTAGAACTGCTACATCCTCCAGCAATTACACTACTTGTTGTATATTGAAAGGAAATGAAATCAGCATGTGTAAATATCATCACTCCTATGTTCCTTGTAGCATTATTCACAATATCCAAGATATGAAATCAACCTAAGTTTCCATCAGCAAATGAATGGATAAAGAAAATGTGGCACATATAAATTCAGTGGAATATTATTTAGCCTTAAAAAATTGAGGAAATCCTGTCTTTTATAACCACATGGAAGTATTTAGAGGACATCATGCTAAATTAAATAAGCCAGGCACAGAAAGACAAATACTACATGATTTCATTTACATGAGGAATCTAAAAAAGTCAAACCCATAAAAGCAGATAATAGGATGGTAGTTGGCAGGGGCTGAGGAATGGGAGAAATGGGAAGATGTTGGTCAAAGAGTATAAAGTTGCAGTTTTGCAGGATGAATAAGTCTGGGAGACTTAACCTACAGAATGGTGGCTATAGATAGTGCTGCGAGAGTACACCTTAAATGGTCTTATCATTTAATGGTCTTATCACACAAAAATGGTGATGGACATGTTAAGTGGCTTCATTATGGTAATCATTTCTTAATTTATATGTATATCAAAACATATACAATTATAAATTGTAAATATATACAATTTTTATCTGTTAATTATATTTCAATAAAGATAGAAAAATTTAAAAACAAAAAAGATTTAAAAAGAAATTTATAATGTAAAAACTATTGCTTTTAATAAAATTATCTGTTTCTCACATGCAAATAACATACAAATAGAAATCCGTCTTTAAACACATGCACACGTATGTCCATTGCGGCACTATTCACAATAGCAAAGACTTGGAATCAACCCAAATATCCATCAGTGACAGACTGGATTAAGAAAATGTGGCACATATACACCATGGAATACTATGCAGCCATAAAAAAGGATGAGTTTGCATCCTTTGTAGGGACATGGGTGCAGCTGGAAACCATCATTCTCAGCAAACTATCGCAAGAACAGAAAACCAAACACCACACGTTCTCACTCATAGGTGGGAACTGAACAGTGAGATCACTTGGACTCGGGAAGGGGAACATCACACACCGGAGGGGGAAGGGATTGCATTGGTAGTTATACCAGATGTAAAGGACGAGTTGATGGGTGCTGATGAGTTGATGGGTGCAGTACACCAACATGGCACAAGTATACATATGTAACAAACCTGCACGTTATGCACATGTACCATAAAACTTAAAGTATAATAATAATAATAATTTAGAAAGACAGATAATAAAATCATAAATGACACTCAACAATATATAATTTATAATAAAGTTAATTCAGAGCAAGAAAAAAAGAAATCTGTCTTTAAGTCTTATAGCCAAATATTAAATATTTTAAATCAGAAAATTGAAGAGAAGAAAGTGGTTGATAAATTCTAAAGCTGGATTATGAGGACCCAGATTTTGGAGATATCAGTGATATCATTCATTAATTTACATTTTAAAATAAATTTATCAGTGAAGCAAAGTTATAGAAATGTAATTGTATAGGTGGAAAATGACATAACTACTTTCAAATGGTGGAATTGCTAATAATTTTTATTTTTGTAAGACTGATTTTTGAGATTAAAAGAAAAAGAAATCTAGCATCTCCAAGCATTTTATAGTAATAACATTTTCCAGGCAAGTCAAAGCACTGTTTGGAGAATTTCCACATGGCTGGTATTTATTAAACCTAAAAGTTAAAATTACTTTCTTCAGTTTTATTAGACTACAAACATTTTCTATTGTTTGTCAGGATCACTTTATATGGCATCTAGAAATGATAAATGGGCTGTGATGAACTCTCCTGAAGGAAAGCCAAAGGGACTTTGGTTTCTGTCATATATAAAATATGGCATTCTGGTTTACAAGGAGGTTGTTTTGTCCACAGATCACTCTTGAGATAGAATCTGGGGCATTCTGGCCATCTCTGGCTATTTGCAAGTATAGATGATATTTCAGTTCTCTAAATGTTTTTTTTTTTTTTTTCCCATCATTAAGGAGTTGAAATGACAGTGAATTGAGAAAGATTCAAAAGAAAAGAGTAAGACTTCCAAATCATTATCTGATTATATTCCTAAGGAGGTAAGCACAGCCCCATTTAATTCAAGAAAGAGCAAATGAGCACCTTCTAAATCACACACACTGGGTTTTCCTTCCCCTCCCCTCATATCTTGAATAGAAGTGGTGAGGCCTATAGAAGATGGATTCCTGGGGTGTTAGGAAAGCAATAGGAAATAGTGAGTCTCCTGGAGGAAAGGGAGGAAAGGGATATTCCAGGTAGATAGAAAGCACATGGAAAAGAAATGATACTAAAATCACTGGAGTGAAAAAATATAGTCCAACTTTCTCATGTGCATAGATACAAAAATCCTAAACAAGAGCAAAATATTAGCAAATCAAATGCAGTGATTCATAAAAAGTATAAAACATCATGATCACATTGGGTTTATTCTAGAAATGCAGATATGGTAAAACATTTAAAAATACACTAAAATGTCACAATAAATGAGAAAAAATATACATCAGTAGATATATTTGACCAAATTCAATATCCAATCATGATTTACAAAAAAAAAAAAAAAAAAAAAAACCTTTGGAAAATTAGAATAGAAGGAATGTCTTTAATGTAACGCATTTCTGAAAATAGAAAAACATGCACATGAGTAAAATCATGCTTAGCAATGAATTATTGAAACTTTGTCTTGAAATGAAGAGTGAGAAAAAGATGTGCATTCACATCACTTATATTTAGTATTACACTGGATGTTATAGCCACTGAAGACAGAAATAAAAACCATCCCTATTTATAGATAACTTGATTGAATATACAGAAAAATCAAAAACAATATGGACGGCTCAGTTAGTTAAGCAATTCCAGAAGGTCAATATACAAAGTCATTTTTCATTCTATGTACCAGCAATAGCAATCAAACATAGAATATGAAATTTTAAAGGGATATCACTTAGAATAGCTTTTACAAATCTAATGTTTCAGCATAAATCTAATGGAATGTGTGTAAGACCACTACCCTGAAACCTGCAAAATCTGTTCATGGATTTGAAGACCTAAAATATAATTTCTCACAAATTAATCTATAGATTTAATGAAATATCTATTTCAACATATATCTGGTATGAATCCTTCTGCTGCAGGAACTGAAAAGCTAAATATGTAGCCTTATTTTGCATGTGTATGTTGTAACAGGTACAGCACAGTTCAGGATCTGGATATTTTCCAAATACTTGCATCTTGTTGGTTGTAGCAATGACAGTGATGGCAGATTATCTGGATGGGTCAATGTAATCACAAGAATCCTTCTACTAAAGAGGAAGGAGAATCAAAGTAAGAAAAGGGAGACATGGTAATGGATCCATGAAGTGGAGTGATGCAATAAGTTGAAGGAAGAAGCCATGAGCCAAGGATGGTAGGTAGCCTCTAGAAGTTAGAAAAGGCAAACAAAGAAATTATCTCCTGAAATCAATCTTCATAAGTAACATAGCCCAACCCATACCTTATTTTAAATGTCTAACTTCCAAGACCATCAGAGTAAATTTGTGTTGTTTTAAATTATCAAATTTGTGGTAATTTGTTAAAGCAACAACAGAAAACTAATACACTCATTCGATTCATAGATATTTGTAGAGCAACTAATATATCTCAGACACTGGCTGGCTTCTGGGGATAAAGTATTAGCCCGTTCTCACACTGCTAAAAAAGTGCCTGAGACTGGGCAATTTATAAAGCAAAGACGTTTAATTGACTTACAGTTTCACATAGCTGGGGAGGCCTCACAAAACTTATAATCATGGCAGAAGGGGAAGCAAACACATCCTTCTTCACATGATGGCAGGAAGGAGAAGTGTCAAGCAAAAGGGGAAAAGCCCATTATAGAACCAACAGATCTCATGAGAACTCACTCACTATCACAAGAACATCATGGAGATAACTGCCCCCATGATTCAATTACCTTCCACTGTGTCTCTCCCACAACATGTGGACATTATGGGAAAAACAATTGAAGGTGAGATTTGAGTGGGGACACAGCCAAACCATATTAATATAATACATGAAAACTTGAAGAGGAAAGAATATTTTCAGACTCATTTTATGAGGCCAGCATTACTCTGATACCAATGCCTGTCCAGGGCACTACAAGAAAAAAAAAATTACAGGCTGATATTTCTGATGAACATAGTTGTAAAAATTATCAACAACATAGAAACAAATAAAATTCAACAGCATTTTAAAAGAATCAGTGATCATGATCAAGTAGAATTTATCCCTGGGATATAAGAATCATTCAAATATGTAAATCAATCAATGTGATTCACCATATTAACATAATGAAGGAGAAAAACCATATGATCATCTCAGAGTTGAAGAAAAATACAATTTACAAAATTTAACATTCTTTCATGGTTACAAAAAAAGCTCTCAACAAATTAGGTATAAAACTAATGTACCCCAACACAATAAAGGCCATATGTGAGGAACCCACAGCTAACATTTAACCAATGGAGGAAAGTTGAAAGTTCTTCTATGATTAGGAACAAGATCCCCACTCTCTCCACTTCTATGCAACATAGCACTGGAAGTCCTAGCCAAAGCAACTGGGTAAGACAAAGAAATAAAATGCATCCAAATTGTAAAGGAGGAGTTGAATTTTCTCTGTTTGCAGGTGATATGATCTTATATAGAGAAATCCTAAAGACTCCACCAAAAATCTGATTCGTATCAGTCCATTAGAACTGATAAATTCAATAAAGTTGCAGGATACAAAATCAACATGCCAAGATCACTAGTGTTTCTATTCACTAACGAACTATTGGAAAAAAAAAAGATTAAGAAAACAATCTCATTTACAATAGCATCATAAAAAACATATCCATGAGTAAATTTAAGCAAGGAGGTGAAACACCTGTATACTGAGAACTAAAAAAAGGAATGAAAGAAATTGTAGAAGACACAAATAAATAGAAAAATACCTGTGTTTATAGATTAAAAGAATTAGTATTTTTTAAATGACTACTCAAAGCAATCTGTTGAGTCAATAAAATACCATAATTCCAACGACATTCTCCATAGAAATACAAAAAGCAATCCTCAAATATGTATGGAACCACAAAAGACCTTCAATAGCCAAGGTAATCTTGAACAAAAAGAACACAGCTGGAAGCATCATACTACCGAACTTTAAAATATATTACAAAGCTATAGTAATCAAAGTGGCATGGCACTGACATTTGCCAATAAATTATTGTTTTATGATATGTTCTAACCAGAAACACTGGAATAGGCTGTTTTTGTGTATGTTGTATTTGATATGTATTTTGAACAGCTACGTGGGTGTATCCAGTAATAATAGCTAATACTATACTTGTCATTCTTCTAAGCACTTTTTATGTATTGACTCATTTAATTCTTATAACAGTCCTGTAAATATATAATACGTGAGGAAACATTTATAGATGAAGAAACTGTGGTACGAAAATATGAAGTAACTCGACCAAAATCACACAGCTGACAAATGGCAAAACTAGGATTTAAATAAAGCAAGATGGTGTTGTTCAAGAACCAAAGGTGTTAAACCATCACAATTGTAATGCCTATAGAATTTAAACAGAATTCTACACAGGTATTTGGTCTACAAATATAAATTTAGTAAGGAAACTAAAAAGTCAATGGCATAGAAGCCAATAAATGGATTTTTCAGGAAATATCAGATATTAACTAATATCAAGAAGAATTAGGATTAACCAGAAATGCCTTGATTTGGTATTTTTATTATAAAAGTTTTCTTTTTTCCATTTTCTGAAGCCATATTTATTAATCACTATTTCTTGATAATGTGTCAGGTCTACACGTATGTTTCAGCAGTTTATTTTTATTTTCAGTAATTTTTTAAGCTGTCGCTAATCTGTTCATGTCATGGGCACCAACTCACATCTCAGCTTATATTTTTATAATATCCTCTAAGACATAAATAATTTATTCTGCTTCTGCTGAAAATTTCCAAAATGTCATGCCCCGTGATCTGCATGGAATTAATTCTTATTATATATTCATTGATATATTACAGGGCCTTCTATCACCACTGACTGCCACTTTTCAAAACTAGAACCATTATTTCAAGTGTCAGGGTACTGGTTACATTCATTCTCTTTGATATAAACAGATATTTTAACTGGTAGTTTTATTGAAATGTTACTTTTGAAAACTTTATGAATCACATATCTATTATAAGCAAAATTTTAAGATTAAGATGATGGCTATTTTATCTTTATCCCCTTGTATCTTGGACAAGTATACACTTAGTATTTGTTGCAAGAAGCAATGAGGTATAGAATTCTATTTACTAGTTATTGTTTTCTTAATCTGAGTAATGAGAAATTGTTTGCACTATGATTACAAATTGGTAGCAAACTTAGCAAAAAAAAAAAAAAAAGCATGTATCAACATCATTTGTTGAACACCAATTATGTATCATCATCATCCTGTTCTTAGATCAACATAGTCCACTGAACTTTCTACTGCTCTCAGTAATTCTCTCACTAATGCTTAATTATTGTTACCCATGGCTCCATTCTTTAAACACTCGTAATACAGCACTCATTCACTCAGCCTCAGAGAAGAGTGGACTACTCATTGTCAAGGGCCGTTTTTTCAATACACTGTCATAGCACCACAAATCTGCTATGAACAGGATGATAAATCAAATGAATGAATATATTCTGTAAGTTTGTGATCACCTGATTAGTGTCTGTATTCCCCAATAAAATAAAAGCTATACAAACAATCACGTCTGTTTTTACTTAGCATTACATCAACCAGATGACATAATTTAAGTGCACAAGTATACTATTAAAAAACTGAAGTTAAATTCATTTAATTTAAATGAGGGATCATATGTTAAATCCTAAATGTTCTAATAAAAAAAAGGTTAATCTTATCCAGATGGGAACATAACTATTTATGCTACTGAAAACACATGTGATCATCAACCCAAGAAAAAGGCAACCACAAAACAGAATTTTTTTTCCTCATTGAATCAAGATTAGGTAGTCACAAGCTGAAATCTTCATTCCTTCTTTGTTATACTATTTTCCTACAAACGTTTCTTTAAATGGCCTTAGAAGTTGGGAGCCAAAGGTTTTTGAAATTGAATAATCACCTTTTCACATGCTGTATTTGTGTTCAGATTTTGTGAATCCTCTAATGACTCATTTAAGTATTTATTGCGCTCTCCAGGTGAGCTTTCTGTAGCTTTTCAAGGCACGATTTAAAAATAATATAAGATTTTGTGTTTGCCAAACTAAAGAAGTTTTGAAAATAAAATGTGAGACTCTTTTTTTCCTACCATAATTTCTGTTTCTGTATCTAAGGCCCTTTAAGTAAACATCTAAAAATGGTTTTTATAATGGTAAGAGAATCATGAATTTCATTTACATATTTACTATTCACCTACTGCTGTGCTGGTAATGGCAAATGCAGAGTTTATTCAAATAATTCTATTTGAAACACATATAAGAGGTCAAAGAATATCCAGGTGGTTCTAAGCCCTTTAGCAGACACAAATACACACAAAATGAGGATTGGAGATGGATTTCTGAAATGCCCTTGGGCTATGTAATGCTAAATTATACCTGAAAATTCATTCTATTCAACTCAGCAGGCTGAAGTAGCTCATCAATGTGGTGTAATTATAACTAAATAGGAACAGGAAAGGAATTAGGAGGACAGGATTGCTGTGTATAATACTTTTGTAGACAGGCTGAAATGAATTCTATTAATGTATAATATTTTATGCACATTTTAAATTGGAAATAATTAGAAATTTTGGGGTAAAAATGTTGATATTATTCTTAGAAACAAAAGTATGCTGAATATGATCCATAAATCAAAATTGATATTTTTTAAAGTCCATAAAGAATTACATATCGTAGTATTGGTTTTTGTCTATTTTAAGCATTATATTTTTAAACTATGAACAAATCTTCTTAATGTCTAGACCAACATTTTCAAAATAGATCGGTTATGTATGTGTATGGGCACCTAATTTTCTGATATAATGTTATCTCCTTTTAATTGGAAATTTGTTCTGGGTCATTCTAACCTACTTGATTATTTTCCCTGAAGAACATTTTCCAAATCCATAATGGACCTTAGATTAGTGCAAATATATCATTTCAGTGGACTTCATGCACTGATTAGGCTTTACTTGAATATGTTTAGAATCACAATATATGCACCTCTAGAATTTTTTTTAACTTTTAAGTTCAGGAGTGAAAGTGCAGTTTTGTTATACAGGTAAACTTGTGGCATGGGGGTTTGCTGTACAGATTATTTCAGCACCCAGGTATTAAGCCTAGTACCTACTAGTTATTTTTTCTGATCTTCTCTCTTCCCCCACCCTCCACCCTCCAAAGACCCTAGTGTCTGTTTTTCCCCTCTATGTGTCCATATGTTCTCATCATTTAGCTCCCACTTACAAGGGAGAACACACTACTCTTTATCTGGAGTATGAGGATAGGTAAGTATCAGAATGCATTCTCTATTGAAATCTCACATATCCAATATATTCTCCCATTGTCTGACACTTTAAAAGCATGTATATTTGCCAAAATGACAATAACCCCAATAATTCCAACTAAAGTAAAATCCTAGATAGTGTTCTCTATTCTTAACTGTTTTCTGAATTTGGTTTGACAATTAGTTTTTCAACACATGAGATAGTGGTATCATGAACTGGGTACAGCTTTAGAAGCTCACAAAGTTATACACTCCAGCTCTGCTTCTTTTTTGCAAGCTCTTTGAACTTGGCCCTGGAACCTCAGTTCCCTTATCTGTAGGATGAGGACTCCTACCTCACATCACTGCTTTACAATTAAAGTAGCATAAACAAAATCCCTCACACAAAGTAAGCACTGAATAATTGTTCATTTTTATGATTCCATTTAGCTTCTGTAATTAATTAGTGAACTATTTTAATTAAAATATCTCATATATTTAATTCATTGCTTACATTATAAAGCTAACATTAGTGAACTTTAGCGGTGATGATGCAAAATTATAATATAGAGTCCCAACGATAATAACATATATTCTTTGAAGGAGAAAATGCAAGGTATCATACAGTGTAGTGCTGAGTCCCAGTTCATCTTTTTTAGCATCATGTATTTATTACCTGCCTCACACCAAGAATTTGTGCCCTACTACCACATATATAAAATAGAGTAGAGATACAATGAATTTTATATAGATAAAACATAACAGAGGAAAGAAATCCCACAGAACAGAAAGATGAAGCCAGATACTCTAGTTCAGAGTCCAGAAAGAAGAAAGTCAGGGCAAGTTTCAGGAAAGACAGACGTTGACTAAGATAGAATCAGCCAGGAAAAGAGAAAGACAGAACTCTGAGAAGTCAGCAGTGTGTACAATAGGATACTTCCTAATTTATGTCTCTGCCCTCCTCTGCCTCACGTGCCACTTCCTGGTCCCCACCATTGTCCTGGGTCTTCTGTGCTTGAGAATTTTCTCCAGCTACAATCTGGCCACTGAAGAATGACACATCCTACAAACACCTCAGAACACTGTTTTGCTAGGAAGCTTTACCACTCACAACCCTGTGGCTTTTAAGATAGATAGATAGATAGATAGATAGATAGATAGATAGATAGATAGATAGATAGATAGATAGATAGATAGA
>NC_045440.1:85668859-85671666 GCF_002776525.5 Piliocolobus tephrosceles
AGATAGATAGATAGATAGATAGATAGATAGATAGATAGATAGATAGAATAAATAGATAGGATAATAGATAACAGATAGATGAATAGGTAGTAGATAGACAGGTAAGTGTATATATCCTATTCTGTAAACTCTTTCATAGTAAGATTCCATGCATAATTTTCATGATCACAGAAACTAATATGAATTCAAGGATGTTTTAATTTCTCATCATGATTCTCTATAAACTCAGTACTATCCCTTCATCTCAGGACACAGTGGAGATGCTCTGAGACAAAAGTTGTGAGCTACTGAGGAAGTATTTTTCATAAGTAAAAGAACTCTAGGGAGCATGGTACAGCAATTCTCCCACATCATGCTTGTCTAGTCCCCTCCAACTGTTAAAATACCATAGACTGAGTGGCTTATAAACAACAGAAATTTATTTCTCAGAGTTATGAAGGCTGAGAAGTCTAAGATCAAAGTGCTGGCAGATTCAGTGTCTTGTGAGGGCCTTCTTTCTGGTCAATAGAAGGCAACTTCTCTGTGTGTCCTCAGGTGGATGAGGCAAGGGATCTCTCTGGGGTCGTTTTAATAAAGGCACTAATCACATTTGTGAGGGTTCTGCTCCCATGACCTAATCACCTCCCAAAGGCCCCACCTTTAAATACATCACAGGAGGGATTAGGTTTCAATGTACTAATTGGAGAGGAACAAAAACATTTAGACCATAGCAATGCACACCTCCAATAAACTATATTATTGCTTCCATATGTCTGTGAGGTAGTTTGTTGCAGATGATAGTGCCTTTTATGTGGCTATCACCTGAAAAGAGATCTTGTGCTTTTTAAAGTTCAGGATTATTTTACATTATACCTTTAAGGTATAAAATAGCCAATATTTGTTAAAAATATATTGAAGGGAGGTAAATTATTTACGTAGGCATAAATAATTTCCTTCATACTTTTAAGTATAATCGCTAGGAAATTAAAGACATTTTTCAACTCTTTTGTAACCATTAAATACTTGAACCCATCCAAAGAATAGAAGATAAAGGATAAAGGGTAAAGGACAAAGAATAAAGAAGATAGAATTTCATTATCCTTAAAACACTGCAAATTTATCCCAGTATAAATGAGAAAATCAGGCAACCAAGAAGATAAAACTAAGTCTGGATAATCAAATTTAGGCTACAAAAAGATAAAACTCAGATAAAATTAAATGGAAAGCATACAAAGAAAGGGAAGCAACAAAAGCAAGAATGCTAAAAAACAATTACCACTAAGGAGATGCAGTGAAAATAAAATCAATTGTAATTTGAGTTATAAAGGATAAACATTTTTAGCTGTGTTTAATACTTGCAAGTATTAAATATTTCAGAATCATAATAATTGTAAAGATGTCTTTGACATTAATGCATAGGAAACTGGACAAAGTCCAAAAAAATGAATAAAGACTTAATAAAACCCAATTATGCTTTAAAAAAACAATGAAAGTCTCTTCCGGATACATAAAAAAACTGAACAAAACTAAGGAGTACAGAACTGACTTGTTTGCTTATTTCACTTTTAGCAACAGTCAAGAATAAAGAAGCATCTTTCTGGAAATCATTATTTTTCCCTAATTTGAACCAATATCACAAGTGAAAACTTGGACCAAACTTAAGGAAGTTTTTTTTTCTTTTTTTTTTTTTTTTTATACTTTAAGTTCTAGGGTACATGTGCATAACGTGCAGGTTATATATGTGCCATGTTGGTGTGCTGCACCCATCAACTCGTCAGCACCCATCAATTCATCATTTATATCAGGTATAACTCCCCAATGCAATCCCTCCCCCCTCCCCCCTCCCCATGATAGGCCCCATTGTGTGATGTTCCCCTTCCCGAGTCCAAGTGAGCTCATTGTTCCGTTCCCACCTATGAGTGAGAACATGCAGTGTTTGGTTTTCTCTTCTTGTGATAGTTTGCTAAGAATGATGGTTTCCAGCTGCATCCATGTCCCTACAAAGGACGCAAACTCATCCTTTTTTATGGCTGCATAGTATTCCATGGTGTATATGTGCCACATTTTCTTAATCCAGTCTGTCACTGATGGACATTTGGGTTGATTCCAAGTCTTTGCTATTGTGAATAGTGCCGCAATAAACATACGTGTGCATGTGTCTTTGTAGTAGCATAATTTATAATCCTTTGGGTATATACCCAGTAGTGGGATGGCTGGGTCATATGGTACATCTAATTCTAGATCTTTGAGGAATTGCCATACTGTTTTCCATAATGGTTGAACTAGTTTACAATCCCACCAGCAGTGTAAAAGTGTTCCTATTTCTCCACATCCTCTCCAACACCTGTTGTTTCCTGATTTTTTTAATGATTGCCATTCTAACTGGTGTGAGATGTTATCTCATTGTGGTTTTGATTTGCATTTCTCTGATGGCGAGTGATGATGAGCATTTTTTCATGTGTCTGTTGGCTGTATGAATGTCTTCTTTTGAAAAATGTCTGTTCATATCCTTTCCCCACTTTTTGATGGGGTTGTTTTTTTTTTTTTTCTTGTATATTTGTTTGAGTTCTTTGTAGATTCTGGATATTAGCCCTTTGTCAGATGAGTAGATTGCAAAAATTTTCTCCCATTCTGTAGGTTGCCTGTTCACTCTGATGGTAGTTTCTTTTGCTGTGCAGAAGCTCTTTAGTTTAATGAGATCCCATTTGTCAATTTTGGCTTTTGCTGCCGTTGCTTTTGGTGTTTTAGACATGAAGTCCTTGCCCATGCCTATGTCCTGAATGGTACCACCTAGGTTTTCTTCTAGGGTTTTTATGGTATTAGGTCTA
>NC_045440.1:85671766-85785087 GCF_002776525.5 Piliocolobus tephrosceles
AGCCCTTTGTCAGATGAGTAGATTGCAAAAATTTTCTCCCATTCTGTAGGTTGCCTGTTCACTCTGATGGTAGTTTCTTTTGCTGTGCAGAAGCTCTTTAGTTTAATTAGATCGCATTTGTCAATTTTGGCTTTTGCTGCCGTTGCTTTTGGTGTTTTAGACATGAAGTCCTTGCCCATGCCTATGTCCTGAATGGTACTACCTAGATTTTCTTCTAGGGTTTTTATGGTATTAGGTCTAACATTTAAGTCTCTAATCCATCTTGAATTAATCTTCGTATAAGGAGTAAGGAAAGGATCCAGTTTCAGCTTTCTACTTATGGCTAGCCAATTTTCCCAGCACCATTTATTAAATAGGGAATCCTTTCCCCATTTCTTGTTTTTCTCAGTTTTATCAAAGATCAGACAGCTGTAGATGTGTGGCATTATTTCTGAGGACTCTGTTCTGTTCCATTGGTCTCTATCTCTGTTTTGGTACCAGTACCATGCTGTTTTGGTTACTGTAGCCTTGTAGTATAGTTTGAAGTCAGGTAGCGTGATGCCTCCGGCTTTTGTCCTTTTGACTTAGGATTGTCTTGGCAATGCGGGCTCTTTTTTGGTTCCATATGAACTTTAAAGCAGTTTTTTCCAATTCGGTGAAGAAACTCATTGGTAGCTTGATGGGGATGGCATTGAATCTATAAATAACCTTGGGCAGTATGGCCATTTTCACGATATCGATTCTTCCTATCCATGAGCATGGTACGTTCTTCCATTTGTTTGTGTCCTCTTTGATTTCACTGAGCAGTGGTTTGTAGTTCTCCTTGAAGAGGTCCTTTACATCCCTTGTAAGTTGGATTCCTAGGTATTTTATTCTCTTTGAAGCAATTGTGAATGGAAGTTCATTCCTGATTTGGCTCTCTGCTTGTCTGTTACTGGTGTATAAGAATGCTTGTGATTTTTGCACATTAATTTTGTATCCTGAGACTTTGCTGAAGTTGCTTATCAGCTTAAGAAGATTTTGGGCTGAGACAATGGGGTTTTCTAAATATACAATCATGTCATCTGCAAACAGGGACAATTTGACTTCTTCTTTTCCTCACTGAATACCCTTGATTTCTTTCTCTTGCCTGATTGCCCTAGCCAGAACTTCCAACACTATGTTGAATAGGAGTGGTGAGAGAGGGCATCCCTGTCTTGTGCCAGTTTTCAAAGGGAATTTTTCCAGTTTTTGCCCATTCAGTATGAAATTAGCTGTGGGTTTGTCATAAATAGCTCTTATTATTTTGAGGTACGTTCCATCAATACCGAATCTGTTGAGCGTTTTTAGCATGAAGGGCTGTTGAATTTTGTCAAAAGCCTTTTCTGCATCTATTGAGATAATCATGTGGTTCTTGTCTTTGGTTCTGTTGATATGCTGGATTACGTTGATTGATTTGCGAATGTTGAACCAGCCTTGCATCCCAGGGATGAAGCCAACTTGATCATGGTGGATAAGCTTTTTGATGTGCTGCTGAATCCGGTTTGCCAGTATTTTATTGAGGATTTTTGCATCGATGTTCATCAGGGAGATTGGTCTAAAATTCTCTTTTTTTGTTGTGTCTCTGCCAGGCTTTGGTATCAGGATGATGCTGGCCTCATAAAATGAGTTAGGGAGGATTCCCTCTTTTTCTATGGATTGGAATAGTTTCAGAAGGAATGGTACCAGCTCCTCCTTGTACCTCTGGTAGAATTCAGCTGTGAATCCATCTGGTCCTGGGCTTTTTTTGGTGGGTAGGCTATTAATTGTTGCCTCAATTTCAGAGCCTGCTATTGGTCTATTCAGGGATTCAACTTCTTCCTGGTTTAGTCTTGGAAGAGTGTACGTGTCCAGGAAATTATCCATTTCTTCTAGATTTTCTAGTTGATTTGCGTAGAGGTGTTTATAGTATTCTCTGATGGTAGTTTGTATTTCTGTGGGGTCGGTGGTGATATCCCCTTTATCATTTTTGATTGCGTCTATTTGATTCCTCTCTCTTTTCTTCTTTATTAGCCTTGCTAGCGGTCTGTCAATTTTGTTGATCTTTTCAAAAACCAACTCCTGGATTCATTGATTTTTTGGAGGGTTTTTTGTGTCTCTATCTCCTTCAGTTCTGCTCTGATCTTAGTTATTTCTTGCCTTCTGCTAGCTTTTGAATGTGTTTGCTCTTGTCTCTCTAGTTCTTTTAATTGTGATGTTAGAGTGTCAATTTTAGATCTTTCCTGCTTTCTCTTGTGGGCACTTAGTGCTATAAATTTCCCTCTACACACTGCTTTAAATGTGTCCCAGAGATTCTGGTATGTGGTATCTTTGTTCTCATTGGTTTCAAAGAACATCTTTATTTCTGCTTTCATTTTGTTATGTACCCAGTAGTCATTCAGGAGCAGGTTGTTCAGTTTCCATGTAGTTGAGCGGTTTTGATTGAGTTTCTTAGTCCTGAGTTCTAGTTTGATTGCACTGTGGTCAGAGAGACAGTTTGTTATAATTTCTGTTCTTTTCCATTTGCTGAGGAGTGCTTTACTTCCAATTATGTGGTCAATTTTGGAATAAGTGCGATGTGGTGCTGAGAAGAATGTATATTCTGTTGACTTGGGGTAGAGAGTTCTATAGATGTCTATTAGGTCCGCTTGGTGCAGAGATGAGTTCAATTCCTGGATATGCTTGTTAACTTTCTGTCTCGTTGATCTGTCTAATCCTGACAGTGGAGTGTTGAAGTCTCCCATTATTATTGTATGGGAGTCTAAGTCTCTTTGTAAGTCTCTAAGGACTTGCTTTATGAATCTGGGTGCTCCTGTATTGGGTGCATATATATTTAGGATAGTTAGCTCTTCCTGTTGGATTGATCCCTTTACCATTATGTAATGGCCCTCTTTGTCTCTTTTGATCTTTGATGGTTTAAAGTCTGTCTTATCAGAGACTAGGATTGCAACCCCTGCTTTTTTTTGTTCTCCATTTGCTTGGTAGATCTTCCTCCATCCCTTTATTTTGAGCCTATGTATGTCTCTGCATGTGAGATGGGTTTCCTGAATACAGCAGACTGATGGGTCTTGACTCTTTATCCAGTTTGCCAGTCTGTGTCTTTTAATTGGAGCATTTAGTCCATTTACATTTAAGGTTAATATTGTTATGTGTGAACTTGATCCTGCCATTATGATATTAACTGGTTATTTTGCTCATTAGTTGATGCAGTTTCTTCCTAGCCTCAATGGTCTTTACATTTTGCCATGTTTTTGCAATGGCTGTTTTTTATTTCCTTCAGTTCAAGAAAGAACGATGATAAATAAAGTAAAATGAGGTGTTGAATGAAATGATAAGACATTTTTAATATGATAGCCATTAAATAGTTTAGTAACTACTTTTAGATTATCTACTTACAGGACAGCACTTGACTTGGGGCAGATGGGTGTGGGTCCAGATCTCCAGGCAGTTGTCAAGACAGCAAGTAATTTAATACAGATGGGTGTTAAAGATACAGATATATATTTGTTTAATTGCTGAAAAGATGGATTGGTGATCATGCTGGGGTTGAAAATTATTTGGTTGTTATCCTTGAAAGAACCTGAGGAACGTATTCATATAAAGAATTTATAGGAATTGTATGAATAAGGAAGTGTTTCAAAAGAAGGAAGCATTGATCTCTAAGAGGAGAAAAGCCAGTGTTACCACAGGGGCAGCTGATATGATAAGGAGGAAAGGGTAAGAGAAGGGTCCAACCTGTGCATCATGGCACTGGGTGATATGAATGACCTAGGAGAAAGGTTAACTGTGAGTAACTTTGCATCTAAACCTGATAAACATTTTCTGTTCAAACCTGAGAAAGGAGAATTGAGATATCACTTTATCACTGTTGGAAGTCCTGATCGAAGCCCCTGCTGGGAGTACATGGTCCAAGTTGCATGAGTTCGTATACCTGGTCTTCCTTCAGTTATCTGTTCAGCAAACTTGTAGGAGCTGTCTGATCTGTGTCGGACATCTATTAATGAAGAATTTGGGCAACAGAACTTTGCTGCATCTTTTCAGCTTTAATTATTCTAGCAATTCTCTGAAATGGAGGCATCATAAAATTCAAGTTAAAGATTTCTATACACTCTATATATAGTGTATTGACAAAATTCTTAGAAGATTTATGAAATTCAACACATATTTTAACTTGAAAACCAGATAAAGATGTCAATACTCCAGATAAGCTAATAATTCGATACATTTGATATTCTGGAAATACCCAGTTAGGGTTTTATTTGGAGGAAAGAGTGAGGGCTGGAGGATCAGGAAGAGAGGGAGTGAGGTGACTCCAGTAAGACAGGGTGCTCATCCCTTCTGCAGAGCTGAGAAGGCCTGTTCTGTTATCCCAAGTCAGTTCTGGCTCCAAACTTGAATGTCCCTGCCAGGAAGCCAGAAGCCCTGCAGTCAACTGGATTCACCCCTTCTAGAAGGTAGTTTAGCACAACTAGTTGTGGAAACATGTCCCTTGTGGGGTCTCATCTCCTGTTTCCTGAACAACTACTCAAAGTATCCCTTCACCTCACATGGCATGTTATGTTGAACTGTCTCGAGAGAAATATTAGCCAGATTTTAATCAGGACACTATGTCTTGCACTCTATGACACTTTATTCAGACATAACTTCTTAGCTTCACTTTACCGAAGCATCAAATAAGAATGATGATAATAATAATAAAAATGAAACCAATAATAACAATACATACATCATAGGACTGTTCTCAGTGTTCAATGAAATAATACATATAACACTTAGAACCAAGACCTCAGCACCTAATGAACATTCTCTAAATTTTAGCTCTTTTTAAATCACACAGCATTCACTCCCTGTGTTGAGTTCTGGCAAACATGATTTCCTTGGTTTCAGTACATTACTGGTGACACCATAGAGCCCCTTTTAGGTAAGTTTCCCCTAGAAGCTACCCAGTGCATTGCCACTTAATTCAGCCCTAAATCATATTGGCCTAGTTCCTGGTAAAATGCTCTCAACACAACTATGTAAGTCATGCTGTGTCCCTGACCATTACCTCTACATGTCCTCATTTGGCTAAAGTTTACCCATTTTCAAAATTGGCTTACAGATACTCAAGTAACGGAAGATTATGTGACATGATGTATATTTAGCACAAGGCTAGATGCATAGTCTCTCTCTCTCTGTCTCTGTCACACACACACACACACACACACACATTCTTTCCCTTTCTCTCCTATCTCACTCCCCCCGCTTTCTTCTTTTTCTTCCTCTCCTGTCTTCTATTTGTTATTCTACTACTGTTAAAAGGACAGTTTATATTATACATTTATATTAAAAGTATATATGTTATAGGCTTTTATTTCTACTGGTTCCTTCCATCAAGAAATGAAAGGTATAGATACAATTATTTGATTTTTAATGAGAATTCATTTATCCCAATGTATCAACACTCATTAGATTTGCATTTTAAGTGTGGAATATAAAGATCAATTTAAGTAAAAGAAAAGTAGATTGTAGGGAGTAGAGGAGGAGACAGTTTGTTAATTAAGGCATCTTTTGGCCTCTGTTGTTATAGGCATAAAACTGATTTTGCAAACAAAACAACTCTAGCCCATTTGGGATTCTTGAAAAAGGTAGGAAGAAGAGTGGGGTGCCTGGACATGCACCTCTCTTCAACTTTTTTCTCTGTCCCTTATGTCTATATTTTGTCTTCCTACTTTTTCGAATGAAGGTTTCCCAGGTTCCACTTTCACCAAGGACTATGCACCCCCTAAGCCACTGCCCCTGCCTTTCTCTCACCTGCCTACCCTACTGCGGCATGGTGCTCATGAAGTTGGCTTGTATTCACCGGGTATATGTGACATCCACCAAATTTGCTGGCCTCAAGCCCTCCAGGATTCAAGCCATTAGGCCCAGATGTGAGGTTCAGGAGTAGATGCTCTAAATGCACTGAGGTGAGAGAGAAAAGTAACATAAGAAAAGATTGATGAGATGGAAATCCCCTATATGGAGCCTAAGAAAGTCAGCCCTGATATAAAGGTCTAGAGGAGAAAGCTGGGCCAAACATTGACGAGTACAAGTCAGGCTAGTTGTTTTAGTGTGTATCTGTTTATATATACATGTGGATTTTAATGTGTATAGGTGTGATGATCGATGAGGCTGAAGGGTGAGGGCTTCTTGTACATATGAATGAAGTTAATTAAATTGTCATATGGTCTTTCCAAAAATTGTTCAGATTGATATTAATTATAGATCATGGAGAATTAAAAAATGTGAAAAGTGAAAAACTACAAATTTGACTGTATATAACCAAAGAATAATGCTAATATCAATGACATCTGAGTCATTAGTCCATTACTGCCTAATCATCACCATGTTTATTCATATCATAAATATATACCGCCTATGTCAGAAAAACTGTTTTAATTTTATTGATTTGCAACAGTTTTCATGCCTTGTTGGTCTTATGGCATTGGTGTCCAAGAAATCAGCAAATAGCTTTTGTAAAGGAGACATTGCTTATTAAATATGATTTTGTTTCTGTGACTTTAAAATACATCAGTAGATCTTCATACCTGTGAATATATACATTTCATCAAAATCTATATATTGAGCACTCATATAATGAGAGAATGCATTCAAATTAACATTGGGACTAAAAGGTGTGAAATAACAAGTATTTTAATTATGTAGAAAAGTTACTGTAGTCAATAAATATGAATTGGCTCTTGTCTAAATTTATTGAAAAAGAATTTGTGATTTATGGACTTTATAACTGAAACTTGTTTATTAAAATTCATTCATAGCTGGGCATGGTGGCTCACACCTGTAATCCTGGCACTTTGGGAGGCCGAGGTGGGTGGATCACCTGAGGTCAGGAGTTCAAGACCAGCCTGGGCAACATGACAAAACTCTGTCTCTACTAAAAATACAAAAATTAGCTGGGCGTGGTGGCAGGCACCAGTAATCCCAGCTACTCAGGAGGCTGAGGAAGGAGAATCGCTTGAACCTGGGAGGGGGAGTTTGCAGTGAGCCCAAATCGCACAACTGTACTCCAGCCTGGGTAACAGAGCAAGGCTCCATACCACCACCCTCCCCAACACACACACACACACACACACACACACACACACACACACACACAAACAACTCATTTATTCCACAAATGTTTATTAAGAGCCTACTTTGTGCCAGGCATTGATCTAACCTCTGGACATACATCTCTGAAGGAAATGAAGTTTTATCCTCAGAAATGTATGTTCTAATAGGAAGAGAAAGACAGCAGTGGAATGTATAGTAATACAGACACTGACTATGCCCTAAAGCAGGCTATAACCATAGTGGTCTTTGACAAACAGTCTTACCAAAGAGTTTAGTTAGTCAAAAGTCAAGGACCCTGAAAAGAATATTGCTGAAAACTTGTCAAATATTATTCTTGGTATCTGTGGTTACAAAATGTAATTATTTAAGTAAAAAAAAATCCTTTACACTGAAATAACGCTTCTATTAAGGAGAGTTATGGAGACGGTATTTCCAGCTACTAGTAAGTAGCCTGGATTTGTTCACACTTAAAAAAAAATTAACTTTGAACAGTTGAATATCTCCACTTCTGCTTCTTGGCAAGAAGGTGAAACTTAATACATAACAAGGAAGTCTTATGACATAGAAATTCTTCACTGGCCTGTGGGTCCTTCTGCATTTTAAATAACAACTGAATTTCAGACACCCTAATCAGCACCCAAAGGTGTTTTTGAAACCATGTTCTCATTTGGAGTGTTTGGGAGAAGCAGTGTTCCTGGGCTTCTGCTGCATGCCAGGCATTGCTCTCAGAAAAGGACAGTACAAGCCATAGTGAAGGCAGAGCTTCCACCTTGTCCACTTGAGTGACAGTGTGAAACATATTCAGATAAGGATATGTCCCAAATACTGTCAAAGTAGAGAACTGAGGACTAAACTGAGGCCCCAGGTGTTGGGGGTGGGGGAAGCTTCTGGAGAGGCTTCTTGCAAGAAGGAGCAGAGTGCCTGCTACATAGTAGGCACTCACTGAGCCCGAGAACCTATGATGTGCACCTTCTATGTAAAGTTCTGGGGATGTAAATGTGAAAATGTGCAATTTCTGTTTTGCCTGAGAAGCACAGACTGTTTGGGGAAATAGACAAAAACTAAAATGGATAATTGCTTTAATAATTGAACATACAAAGTGTATCAGAGGTTCTCAGAAGAAAAAATTTAGCAGAGTTTCACAATCATATATAAATTTCAGTATTCTATAGTGGTTAAAAGATATATGAACCCAACTTTTAATTTATATAAATACTAAACAAGGGTTTTTATATTTAGATTTTCAGTTTTGCGATTCTTGCTAAATATATGAATCTATTCTTAATCCAGCATTGTTCACGGATGGCAGTTTAGTAGTACAGATTTCAGTAGAGAACTTAACTGCTATAGGTTGGGGGAAGGTGAAGGAAATACAATTTTCCCTAGAAGATTTACATTAGATAGAGTAGTTACAGGCTGTAGCATCTCCCCTGTAATTTTATGAGAATGGTATTACCCTGGCTTTCACTGTGTGATTGCTGGTTACCTTCTGTCAGTGAGCAACAGTCTTACTGCAAAGCAGGAGCACAACCCGTCTCTTTGTCTCCGTGGTCAAATCAATTACTTCTTAGAAAGTCGATTTTTTTCAAAATGACCATGTACAGGAGCAAACGCAGACATCAGAGATGTAAGTAAAATTTGACCCAACTTTTTCATATCACTGGAGTAGGGAAAGCATACTTGATTTCTTAAAAGACTAATCATGACTTCTTCAGATACATCCTGGTAGTAGAAAAGATACTGTAGCTTTTTTCACCCTAACCTTTATCTTTATTCCTGTAACATGCATGAAAGATGTTGAGGGGAGAGGGGATAATTCACTTGTTACTATGGAAACCCTTGGAAAGGTTTACAAAATCAACAGAGAAACAGATCAAATGCAATTTCAGTCTAGCTCAGCATCCTACATTCAGGCATGATCACTGGACAGTTCTCTTTTTTGCTTTTCTAGGAGTGATAGATTTTCTTTCCTGGAAGTCTATTGAAAGGTTTGGGAAGCTAGCCTAAAACTTCTGTTTATTCATCCAATTTCAATTACAACTCTTAGGAGGAAGAAAACAGTTCAGAATGGAGGGGAGAGAGTTAATTGTGAAGGACAAGCTGAATATTTAACAGGATATTCATTGCCAAACTTCTTGGTCCAGAGCATGCTAGTGACATAATTCACTACAGGCACCATTTCAAAGGGTTAAAAGGAGTCATCTGCAGTCTCCCCTAAAGGAACTGATTCTGGCTGAAAAGGAGCAGCACAATTACCCTGGCCTAAAGTCCAGAACAAAGATTATTATGGAAATGAAAGCTATCGGAATCTCGCTAAAAATCAAAAGATTGTTATAACAACACTATTTAACGGTGAAGCAATATGCCTCTCATGAAAAGCTTTACAATCACCTCGCTCTAGTAAGTCTAACTCTTTATCACTTTACCGTTTCTATTGTCTAAAGTAAATAATACCATATTTAGCCCAAAATGGTCTGTCACTGTCTCTATTTATCGTCATAGACAGGTAACGGCAACTTATTCTATAGACGAAGTCTGTACTTTTTCATTATTTCTTTTGATGTCTTTAAATGTTATCAAATGTTTTGGAAATCAAAGTCTAGCAGTCACAATTATACTATCAAAAAGCCAATAAATCATAGATAATTTTTAGTGTGATAATTTATTATTTGGTCTATTTTCACCTAAGATCTGAAAACTAACATTTCTCCTGTTTGAAGAAGTTTCATGCACCACAGAAAGCTCTGAGGGCTAGGCTGCCAGTTTGATTCTATAAGCTTGATTGCCTTTTAATGCCAGTTCTTTCTTGTGATAAAGAAACAACATATGATAATTGCTACTTTTTTATATAAAAATGATTGGTGTGAAGTCTACACATATATTGCTGATTAATTTTCTTGTGATTTCCTCCTACAAGAATAAATCTAAATTATGCATATATTTGAAAACCATCTTGTGCCTTTACTCCTGTATCTTTTATATATCCCTCATTTTTTTTTCTTGTGGGTTATCAATGCCTTAATGCACATGGAAAATAAGAGATTCACAGAAAAATTATACTCAGTGTCTCCCCTTAAAATGTGCTTGCTGAAGTCTGCGATTAAGCAGCAGGAAGAAATTGTGAATTACATGAGACAAGCCAGAAGATGTATAATTATACAGGCATAAACACGGTAGGGTGTACTGGAATGGTTCAGTTAAAAAAAAAAAAACTAATGTATCACTTAAGTTTAATTGTATCAACTATTTTATGTTGCATTAAGTGTTTCTATATTCTAATAATATAAAATATCAGAGAGCAGGAACATAATAAAATTAAAGTATATAGAAAGCTTAGCAATAAAAGCAAATAGAATCCTTAAATGAATTTCTTACACTAACAATATTTGCAAAAGTAGAATATAATACAATTGTTTGCCATCCAATAGGTAAACAAAAAAAACTGGAATTTTCCCATCACCAAAATCCAGAGGATTTCCATTTTCAAACATATCTTTTATGTGTGTGTTTTTGATCATATAAAAGGCATAAACTCACCTAAAGGCAATTGTAATCCAATTAAGGCAATAATTGTACATTAAACAAAACCTCACTGTAGGAAAGAAGGAAAGTATTCATACAATTTTCTTTAAAAATTAGATAGTACATAAATCAACTTTCTAATTATTCTCTTTATCCAAAGATTTAATATGATATCTTCTAGTAAAAATAAGTGTTTTCTTTCAGAAGGTCTGACAAGAGGAAAAGTAAAGGTACATGTGGCTATGTCAGGAGTTTGGGGAAAAAGGGGAGAACAAAAATACTTATAAGAGAGATTTTAAAGTATAAATTGTACTAAACATTTGAAGATTCATGTGGGACTTTGAAATTCATTCTTCACTCATATTGAGATTAGTTATTTATAATTCACTATACAAGAGGAGGAGAGGGAGGGAAGAGTGCCCATTGCCTTGCTCCTGATAGAGCAATTGCCAGGTAAAAGGAACAGCTTAGTGTTCATTCAGATAACAGATCTTACTTATGCAAAACTGCATTAATGACTTTCAATTAGATACAGAATTTTTTTGAGTGGTATTAAAAAATGTTTGCATATATCAGAGGCTGATATTGCCAGAGCCAAACAGGTACAGACCAATTTAAGGAATTCTAATACATGTAATCCTATTTTTACAAATCAGGTTGATTTGGGAATTAACATTTAACTTTTGAGTTCATTTAAATGTTAAGTTTTTACACATATATAATAACAATATTTATTTTACTATAAAGTTTATGTTTAAATTTTCAAAAATTTCTGTATAAAGCAAGGAAAACCTGTAACCTCCCTTGCTGAAACTCCACATGACCTTGAGAAAACATTTTTGGGATTTTATAAAAGACACATGAAGGTACATTTTTTAAAAATGAATGTTTTTAAAACACCGATGTAGAAGAAAAAGTAGAATAGAAGCCATAGAATTTTGAAAATAGCACAATACCTGTACCATGGCAAAGAAAACAATGTGAATCGAGTTTCAAGTGTGTCACATTTCATCTTATTTTACGGAATTGGAACAGATCATGTATTTTTTATTGCTAATAATATTTTTGGGTGAGCTTATCGACGTTATCCATATTATCACTGGAAATACTTGATGAGATCACTTCAGAAATCTAAATACTAGTCATCATAGCCCTCTGCTTATGGTCTTGGCCAGTATGTGTTACTCCTGTGGGTTACAATCTCTTCTTTAACTTTAGTAGATTGCTCTGAGAAGGTGTTCTGTAGGGTACCTTCCATCTCTAACCCTCAGTGCCTCCATAACACAGCCTTCATCAGGTCATTCCCCTACTCAAAGACATTAATGGTTTCTCACTGACTAGATAATGGTGACTCTGGGCTTGTGTGCTTCAGATCCATGGTTGCCCATGGAGTTACTACAAGGTTACTGCATATTAATATTTATGTAAATATGAATCATTGTATAATGAAGAAAGATATATGTGTATATGGACATACACGTGTATATATACATAAACATATACACATATATATGCTTTTAAAGTTCTAAAATATGTTTAATAAAAACATGTATTTAAAAGGTGGTACTGCATTTGTAATAGCTTTTTATACCATATATTTTATTTTAAAAAATAACTATAGTACATGCAGCCCTCATTATGTTTCAGTATTCTTCAAAAAAAAAAAAAAAAAAAAAACTTCATACACCCGAAGGTTGAGAATCACTGAACTAGAAAGCAAATACAAGCAAGACCTTACAATACAGAAATTTACATGATTGTCATCCACCCACTACTTTCTTCTCTTCCTGATACCACCTATATTCTAGCCTCACCAAGCTACCAATTGTCAGCCAGGTGCAGTGTCTCATGCCTATAATCTCAGCACTTTGAGAGGCTAAGGCAGGAGGATTACTTGAGTTCAGGAGTTCAAGACCAGCCTGGGCAACATGGTGAAACCCCATCTCTACCAAAAATACAAAAATTAGCTGAGCGTGGTGGCAGACACCTGTAATCCCAGCTACATGGGAGACTGAGGCACAATAATTGCTTGAACCCAAGAGGCAGAGGTTGCAGTGAGCCAAGATTGCACCACTTCACTCCAGCCTGAGTGACAGAGCTAGACTCGATCTGAAAAATACAAATAAACAAAAAAGCTATCAATTGCCCCCTGAAATTCACTATATACTCTTATCTCTATGCCTTTGCCCATTTATCTTCTTGGTGATAGATGACCTTCACTTGCACCTTCACACCTCTCTGTTAAAGGTTTCACTCGCATGCCACATCCTTCCTAAATGATTCCTCAGTTTCTAAGTTAAATTGCTTTTCCTTCTCTCTTTTCAGTTCATATATAAATAAATAAATATATATATATATATATTTTGAGCCAGAGCCTCAGTCTGTCAGCAAGCTGGAGTGCAGCAGTGCAAACTGAGATTGCTGAACTACAACCTCTGCATCCAGGTTCAAGCGATTCTCCTTCCTCAGCCTCCTGAGTAGCTGCGATTACAGGTGCCCACCACCATGCCCAGCTCATTTATGTATTTTTAGTAGAGATGGGGTTTCACCATGTTGGCTGGGCTGATCTCGAACTCCTAACCTCAAGTGATCTTCCTGCCTTGGCCTCCCAAAGTGCTGGGATTACAGTTGTGAGCCACCGCACCTGGCCTCAGTTCATATATTGTAATTTTTCTTAAAATTTCTATATTCTGTCTTATATGTAGAAAACTATTTACACCACTAATCTCTTTCTTTCATATAAGGTATTTTTTATATGAAACTTATATGAAAGTTTCTTTCATATAATGTATTTTTTATTCTTGTTTGATACATCCTCAGTGCGTGCATAATATGATGCTTTGCCCATCAAAATCCAAGTCTGTCTAATGAAATTTATTGACTTAAATACATGTTTTTCACCACCTATTACTTTCCAGAGATTGCTCTAATGGTAGGGCTATAGCAACAAACAAAACATTTTATTGAAGATAAGATGACTCACAAATAAATATATAATATGCGATGTAATGCTAAGAGCTATGGAGAAAAATAAATCTAGTAAGGGAGAAATGGAGTTTTGGAACATGGGGTGAGGAATTTCTATTTTCTATGGGGAAGTCAGGAAAAGCCACTTACTAAGGGGACATTTGATCAGACAACCTAAAGAAGTGAGGAAATTGGTTCAGTTTCTTTCTGGATACTTCCAAGTAGAAATAGCATATGCAAAGTCCATGAGGAACTTTGGGATAATTGAAGGACCAAGAAGTAGTCCAGTAAGTAGAGTGAATAAAGATGAGGTCAAAAAAGCATCAGGAACATTGGATAGATAGAGTAGGACACACAACAGAATTTAACTGAAGAAGTCTTGTTTAAAGGTGCTTATTGAAATTGACTATTATAAATTAAACAGCAATAAATAAATGGAATATTATTTAAAACAAATACTTATATGGATACCATGATTTCTTTGTAACTGTGAAGACAAAAGAAATAATTTGTTATTCCCAAATTATTTCATATCTTAAGTGTTGATCTTTTTTATTACATAACCAGTTGAAAATGTGATCTAGGTTTTAAAACTTTTTTTTAAGTTTATACCAGAAAAAAAAAAAAAAAAGAACAATTTTTAGGCTTGATGGGTAAAGGCTCTCTAGAGGGCACTATTAAATTCAATCTTTGATTTATCTATTATTGATGCTTGTAGGGAATTCTGGTATGATATCTGCAATGTCTAAAGTCTTTTTTATTCTCAAGTTCTAATATGAATTCTGTAACCGGTAGAAATTGAGAAATTGTAATTTTATAGATTATTCCATGGAATCATGTGTGCATGGATAGAATCAGTGCAGTCTGATTGAGCATGAACAATGGGACTATAGATGCCAGTCTGGGAGCAGAGACGTACAAAGGCTGACTGATAACACCCCTGATACAGATTGACCTTAAATAGAAATACATGTTGGTCTGCCTCATATCCTTAATCACAGACTTTTACAGGCTCTTGCCTGTGACTGGTTCTGCCTGCAGAAATATATTCTATCTCTTTCTTTCTCTCTCTCTCTCTCAAACAATCTGATGATCTGTCCATGTATTTTTCTGTTTAACAATGCCCCACACACTCAAAGGTCACTTTTGTGGAGGGTGAGCATTTGTCCATTTCTCTTCTGTACTTTCAGAAAACAACTTGACTATCATACATCACCTGCTCTTTTAATTTCTCAGAATCTGTGCTGCGTTTATATCTACACTTGCATAAAAACCGTGGCATTGACTCTGTCCCCAGGTGTTCAGGTAAATGTCCTCTGCAGAGTATACTTTATCACTTCAAAAAATGTTACAGTTAAAAAATAATGTTAATTTGTATTTGTTGATAAAAGAATTATACATGTTGATAAAAGAATTATGCATATATATCCTAAGTGTCTTCTTGACACTTAGGAAAATAAGATTGGTGTTAAACGAAGATGTTAGTCTATCATTTTAACATACTGTCATGTGGTTTGGAAACATTTTCTCCCATTTCATAGTTGTCTCTTCACTCTCTTGATTATTTTTCTTTGCTGTGCAAAAGCTTTTTGGTTTGATGCAATTCTGTTTTTGCTTGTATTGCCTGTGCTTTTGGGGACATATCCAAAAAGTTTTGGCACAAACTAATGTCTACAAGCTTTTCTTCTATGTTTTCTTCTAGTAGTTTCATAGTTGTAGGTCTTATGTTTAATTCTTGAATTCATTTTATTTTTGTATATGGGGTGAAATAAGGGTCAAATTTCTTTCTCGTATGTATGGATATCCAGTTTTCCAACACCATTTCTTGAAGAGACTATACTTTCCCCATTGTGCGTTCTTGGCACTTTGGTAGATCAGTTGACTAAAAATGCTTAGACTTATGGCTGGGCTTTCTATTCTGATTAATATATTTTCAATATTAAACACCACATATTTTTAATATTCAAACAGCTCGATAGCAATAAAATTAGTAACTTGATTGAAAAATGGACAAAGAATATGAAAAGTCATATCTCAAAAAAAAGACATACAAATGGTCAACATACATATGAAAAAAGTTCAAAATCACTAATCAGGGAAATACAAATTAAAAATTAATACCACAATGATATATCACATCACATCTGTTAGAAGAATTGTTATACAAGTGACATGATAACAAGTGTCAGTTAGTGCATAAAGAAAAGGAGATTCTTGACACTGTTGGTAGGAATGTATATTAGTACAACCATGATGGAAAACAGTGTGAAGGTTCCTCAAAAAATTAAAAATAGAACTACCAAATGATCTAGCAATTTCATTTCTGGGAATATATTCAAAGAAAATAAAATTAGTTATCTCAAAGAGATATCTCTACTTCCATTTTTATAGCAGAATTATTCAGAAAAATCAAGACTGGAATCAACATAAATGTCCATCCACAGATAGGATAAAATATATGATATATATATTTCATATAATATACAAATATCATATCTCGGATATATACATGTCTCATATATGACATATATCATATGTAAATGTCCATCCACAGATGAATGGATTAAAAATATGATTAATGAGATATATATCTCATATAGTTAGACAGATACACAAACATACACACACACACACCCACACACCCCAATGGAATACTAGTCAATTTTTAAAAAGAAAGAAATCCTGTCACTCATGGCAACATGGATAAACCTAGAAGACATTATGCTAAATGAATAAGCCAGGTATAGAAAGATAAATACTGTATCATCTCACTAATATTTGGAATCTAAAAAAATGGAACTCATTAATAGAAGCAGAGAGTAGAATACTGGTTACCAGAGGCTAGGTGGGCAGAAAGGGCAATGGGAACATGTTTGTCAACAGATATAAAATTTTAGTTACAGAAGCAATAAGTTCAGGAGATCTATTGTGCAACATGGTGACTACAGTCATAACAATATATCATATGCTTGAACATTGCTAAGGGAGTAGATTTTAAATGTTTTCACAGAAAGACATGGTAATGGATGTGTTTAATTCATTAAGTTGACTTAGCTACTCCTTAATACATACATATATCAAAACATTGCATATATATAAAATTTTCATTATTAATCAAAAAACTAAAATAAAATAAAATACCGTCATGAATCAAGCAGTTTGACATGACTACAGAAAAGATAACCATTCATAAGCATCAATGTAGAGTAGGAAATAGTGTTTTTTGTGCTCTAATATATGCCATCTTTGAAACGACAGAAAGCAACTTTCTTAAAAACCATGATCTGGCATAATGATGTGTTTTGGGAAATCTTTTTGGTTGAGCAATATAAAATCAACAGTTTTGTAAGTCAATGGTTAAATCTAATAAATACCAGCTATTGCATAAGTGGGCAAAGGGGAGAGGTGGATATCATAAGCCATTACACTTGGCACAAGTTGGCATTAAAAGCATAGGGCTGTTACAGTTAACCAGGTGTGATTACTTGATACACTAAAAATATCTAATTACATTAGGGAATATATGCATTATTGTTCTTTAGGATATGTAAGGTTAAACTTTCTACAAAATATTGAAAGTATGTTCAGTGTCATCAACATAGATTAATTAGATGACTTTATTTTTGCAAGTGATATATCAGAGCTTTGAAGATTATCAGAACTTTTCTAGAAAGTATCTACCTCCAACTAAACTTAAAATATTGATTATAAGCATTTGAATTCTAATTTTACATATTTTATCATTAAAACTTTGTTTTCATCCAAATGGAAAATTGAGTAGTTCTAAATGAATTGGGTAATGATAATAAAAATGACAAATATATTGAATGTTTACCATATATCAGGCACTGTTTTAGCCATTTTGTTATAGATGACTAATGTAATTTACATAAGAGAGCAATAATCAAACATGTAATAGAATGAAGTAATCTGTGATACTTCATTTTTATTATAATTTCAAAATGCTATGATTTTATTTCTAATCTCTAGGAAATTGAACACCCAAAATTAAATTAAAATATGAACATTGAATAGAATTAAAAAGCAACCTTATATATCTCCTAAGGAATCTAATAAATTAACTTTAAAAAGCAAAATGTAATGTTTTACCAATATCCCTACCCTTTAAATCATACAGAAACAGAAAAAATATATTGAAGAAAGTTTTACATAAATATATGTAAACAAAGTATCTGCAAATGAATGTATTTGCCTCATATGCTATCTTTTCTGCAAAGGAATGAAAGGTTTCCAGAACTTAGAATAAGTGAAGTTCTCTGAAGTGATTTTAGTAATTCGTTGTGAGTCATAACACACTTCTTGATCTAGAACAGCTAAGTTATTTGGCATAACCTTTTGATTCATTTTCCTTTTTCTTAGTGATTGATTTTCTTCTTACTGAATTACACCCTTATTTTAACAATGGAATTTCTGACACCTTTAGTTATATAGGGAAACATTATATATGTGTAAATATTGACTCACAGTATTAATAGTCTATTATTGACATATTATCTCTAGAGCTTCATTTGTATTTAAAATAAGAATAAAGTCCACATTTATTTCCTTAGACTCCTTATAGAGTATGTGGCGTATATTTTTGTAATGTTCCATGCCTTGGGCTACCTATCATTGGAAAATGTTATATTTCATATTATACGATTCTTTTGACCCCTAGTAAACCTGAAACTGCCTTAGAGGAACAGCTGAATGTATTTCCTTAAATAAACACACTTTGTTCTTCAAATTGCTAGTATTTGTCTTCTTAATAGGCTCCACAGGCAATAGGAATGTTGACTTTGAAGTCACCTCTGCTAGGTTCATGTAGATAAATCTGACTGTTTCATACCTTTTTCTTCCCACACTTAACAGTGTCTTTCAACTCACATTTGTTTTAAGACACCTATAAATGCATACAGACTACATGAAATATTTAATTTTTATTTAATTTATAGTCTCAGTAATTAGTGAGAGGCTGGCTCACAATTAAATAAAAATAAACTTAGACAAAACTCAGAAAAGGTTTAGCTTTAATTGAGGTATGAGGAAAAATTCATTTAGTTGGTCACATCCTTGGCTTTCATATGGTAGGAAGAGAAAAATGGTCACTTGAATTTTACAAGTGGTCATAAAATTTTTCTCAGCACTAAACTGTCCTCCAGAGCTATTTATATGAAGCTAGTCATTTTCTAATGATCACTGGTAACATAGATGATACACTCAATTTTGATAAATGGGTCCAAATGTCCTAAAGAGACTGTAGCAGTAACACTCCATGAAGCTTTCTAGAATTTGTTTGCTTATTCACTATCTAGACAGAAATATTTTGCATATTTTTCACCATCCCAGTTTTTAAGAACCCAAGCTAGAGTTTGAGAAAATTCTATTTGAATGTATATAACAATGTATTTGATTTTGAAATAAAAACAAATCATTAAAAATTCTACTTTAAAAATATTCTTTGAAACTTGAGTATCTAGGAAAAAATTTAATAACCAAGCACAGGAACAAAATACAAGAAATTGTAGCATAAAGATCATAGTATGCTTTGGGAGGCTGAGGCAGACTGATCACGAGGTCAGAAGTTTGAGATCAGCTTGACCAACGTGGTGAAACACTGTCTACTAAAAATACAAAAATTATCCGGGCATGGTGACACATGCCTGTAATCCCAGCTACTCAGGAGGCTGAGACAGGAGAATTGCTTGAACCCAGGAGGTGGAGGTTACAGTGAGCCGAGATCATGCCAGCCTGGGTGACAGAGCGAGACTCTGTCTAAAAAAAAGAAAAAAAAGATCATAGATGTATTTGTTACTAATATTCTCTTTTTGGTCTCTGAAAATGGGTCCCTGGAAATTAGAACCATATTAAGTTAACCATTTCTCATATATTAGAAACAGTTGTTTATATAGGTTAAAAATGCTGTATTTTTTGTACTGTATAAACAGCCATCTAACATAGTCATTTGCTTGGGGAAGATACTAGCCTTTGATAATACTATTTCTCTTAGATTACTACTGGCAGCAAGTAATCAACAGTTGTAGTAATTTACCCTATACTTCAAGCCAAATTAACTGTCTTGCCTTGTTTATTTGAATATTAAAGGATAATATGGCATTGGGCCTGGAATTCTCAGTAAGTTGCCCACGTTGTTAATATTTACCAATATTAACTTAGCAATAGCCTAAAAGGTGGAAGGAATATGTTTTAATATTCATTTTAAAAACACATGTTTTAAAGATTGTAATTCAGCGTCATCACATCAGTTATGATAATTTCATTTTGGGTCCAGGATAATTAAATCTGGAAATGCGTAAGATGTACTACAATGATAATATTTCATTATTCTTTGTAACTAACATTCCAATCACTGGTATAGATTGACATTTGAAATATGACTGTCATCACACAATTCTTTACCCTAGGAGACTTCCTAATGGGCATTTTTTATACCTTGCTGTAGCCTTTTATTTACTTAATAACAGTACAATTTCATGTAGCTTCATAACAAATACCATTGCCATATTTATGTCATAATAAAACTAGTTTAAGGTATTTTTATGAAACTATTTATGGCTTTTAGTCATTATTGAGTTTTTTATGACTATTATAAAGTGGTATGACTTAAGAAAAATTATAAACTCCCCTATGGGTATTTGTCATGATTGAAAACAATACAATTCTTTTGGTTGTTATGTCTTGCGAAATTTTATTATCTTCTGTCTAGAAAAGCAAAATACTAGGGATCTTCAATCAGATTATTAACAAATTGTTAAGATTTTGTTCTATGTATTGAATAGAAGCATATATTTCATTACTTGTCCCAACTGGAATAAACATAAACTGCTAAATTTCCTGGAAAATAATATCTCTAGAGGTCGTTTCAGTTGATAAGTATGTGTTATCAACTAAAGGTTTTATTAGTTGCTTCTTGTAGGTATTCTGGGTCAGTTTCATTATTATTAACTGAAAGCCTCAATATTATTTACTCATACAACCTATACTTCTTAGTTGTTATAGTAAACAGATTTTTAAATTATTGCATAAAATTGTATGTTAAGAAACATTGTTTGGCTGGGCACAGTGGTTCATCCTATAATCCCAGCACTTTGGGAGGCCTAGGTGAACAGATCACCTGAGGTCAGGAGTCTGAAACCAGACTGGCCAACATGGTGAAACCTCATCTCTGCTAAAAAATACAGAAAATTTAGCTGGGTGTGGTGGTGCATGTCTGTAATCCCAGCTGTACAGGAGGCTGAGGCAGAAGAATCGCTTGAACTCAGGAGGCAGAGGTTGCGGTGAGCCAAGATCACACCACTGCACTCTAGCCTGGGTGACAGGGTGAAACTCTGTTTAAAATGAAAAGAAAAGAAACATTGTCTGATTTTATGACTTTAAAAAAGCAAGGCATTTCTTGATCTGGTATTACCCTACTTTGAAGGTTCATTTGTTGACATCTCACCTTGCATATTTCAGATTAGTATATGATACTGAAAATTTCTGTTCTCTGAAGCAGTCTTTCCACCATTCATACTTTAGGTTGTTTCCATTTTGAACACTCTCCTCTCCTCTTTTCTGAGCCAATTTCTACTTATCCTTCAGGTGCCAGTTTAGACAATCACTTCCTTCTGATACATTTCTATAAGCTGCTGGTGGCTAGTAGAGTTTATCTTTGTTATGGATTCCTCTGTAACCTGTATGTATTCTGTTTGTAATTGATAATTTATCTAGTCATTTGACTCTAACCCTGAAAGACAGAGATCAGGTCTCTATTTTCATTCTATATCCCTGCATGATCTGGCCTAGGAAGCCCTCAATTAATAGACTTTGAAGGCTAAACAGAATGGATTGCCTTACTTATGTACCTGTTGTAGCAACTAGAAATTTTAGTCATTTGCCCCAAATATGTTACCATGATATAGGCTGTTGGTGAACTATCTCTTGCCTTTTTATATTCACAGATGTGTATGCATGGTATCACCTGCTAAGGCCTTTTAGTTCTCAGTTTTTGGAGTTACTTTTTCTAATGACGACCCTAATTTCCTTATTTGATGAGAAGTATTAAAAGGAATCTAAAAATACTTATATCCTGGGCAATTTAACAATGTTTAAGGCATACTTTGAAAGTGCCATAAAATCCACATTGTGACTTTCTCACAAGCCTATTGTTGTACTATTAAGCAATGATACTAGTTTCTAGTTAATTCGTGGCTTATCTTTTATTTATTATACTTTTTAAAAATTGACATAAAAATTGTACATATTCATGATGTTTTGATACATATATTGGGTAATTATCATATCAGGATATTTAGCATTTTCATCATCTCTTTGTGGGCAGAACATTCAAGATTCTCTCTTCCACCTATTTTGAAACATATCATGCAATATTGTTAACTATAATCAACATAACAGAACTTACTCCTGCTATCTAACTGTGACCATATATAGTTAATCAATTTCTCATTATACCCCAGCCCCTTCCCCTCTCCAATCTTTGGTAGCCACAATTCTACTCTCTACTTCTATGAGACCAGCATTTTTAGATTCTTTATATAAGCGATATCATATTTGTATTTCTGTCCTAGCTCACTTCACTTAACGTAGTGTCTTGCAGGTTCATCCATGTTGCCACAAATGATAGGATTCCAATCTTTTTATGGCTAAATAGTATTCCAGTGACATATTGTATTGAAATAGAAAAATCCATCTTAAAAAATGCGTATGGAACCACAAAAAAAAAAAAAAAAACAAATAGCCAAATAAATCTTAGGAAAAAAGAACAAACTAGAGTCATTATACTACCTGACTTCAAAATACACTACAAAAACTATAATAATCCAAACAGCATGGTACTGTCATAAAAATAGGCACATAGACAAATAGAACAGGAAAGATAACCCAGAAATAAACCTGTATACTTACAGCCAACTGATTTTTGAGATAAAAGTCAAGAACATATAGTGGGGAAAAGACAACCTCTTCAACAAATGGTGCTGGAAAAGCTGATTATTTACATTTAGAAGAATGCACCTAGGCCTCTGTCACTCACTGTATATAAAAAAAACCTCAAAATGGATTAAAGACTTATATACTATAAAAACAGTAGAAGAAAAATAAGGGAAATGCCTTATAGCATTGGTCTAGGCAAAGTTTTTTTTTTTTTTTTTTAACAAGAACTCAAAAGCATAGGCATCAAAAGCAAAAGTAGAAAAATAGGATTTCATCAAACCAAGAAGCTTCAGCACAGCAAAGGAAACAGAGTGAAGAGAAAACCTACAGAATTACGGAGAATATTTGCAAACTATACATTTGATAGAGAGTTAATATCCAAATTATATGTAGAACTCAAACAACTCAATAGCAAAAAAAAAATGTGATTAATAATGGACAAAATATCTGAATAGACATCTCTCAAAAAGAGACATATAAATGGATAACAGGTATATGAAAAAATCACTAGCATCACTTCTCAGGGAAATGCAAATGAAACCACAATAAGATAGTATCTCACCCAGTTAAAATTGATATTATTAGAAAGACAAAAGGTAACAAATGCTAGGGAGTATTTGGAGAAAGGGAGTGGGAATGCAAACTAGTACAGCCACAATGGAAAACAGTATGAAGATTCCTTCAAAAACTAAAAATAAGGTGGGGCAAGATGGCTCACACCTGTAATCCCAGCATTTCAGGAGGCCGAGACAGGAGGATAGCTTGAGGGCAGGAGTTCAAGGGAAGCATGGGCAACATAGGCTTCCCTTGTTTCTATAAAAAAAAAAAAAAAAGAAAAGAAAAGAAAGAAAACAACACCTAAAAATAAAAATAAAACTACCATGAGACCCAGCAGTTTCATTACTGAGTACTGGGTATATACCCAAAAGAAATGAAATCATATGTCCAGATATATCTGTATTCCTATGTTTACTGCAGCACTGTTCACAATGGCCCAACATATAGAATCAACTCATTGTTCATCAACAGATGAATAGATAAACAAAATGTGCTGCATATACACAGTGTAATAGTTTCTGTTTAAAACTTCCAGATTATTTTATCATTTTAAGAAATGAAGACTCATAGCTGATAACACATTCAGAATTAAAACTTATTTCTCTACATTCTGTTTTCCCCCCCAACCAAGGGTTGTCTCTGCTGCTAAGCGTCGTTATTTACTAAATCAATTTTCCATCAGTTAGAGGAGCAAATTGTTTTTCCACAGATTTGTAGCTATTAATCTCAGCAGGAACTCGGTGAATGTTTTCTTTTTAACATCAACATCAGAAAGACATGGACGGGAAGGAATAATTTGAACCAAGTCCAGGACATACTGGCTGAATCTATGAAAGTTAAAACTTCATGTCATATAGTAAATCTTTGTCACTAATTTATACCACTTAAAAATTTGGGGATATGATTAGAATGGTCTACAACGTAATTTTACTGCCCACATTCTTACTCTGTTCCTTCATTGTCTTCTCCATTATTGTTGCTACTCAGTAATGGTATCAACTGGAAATTCTTGAATTGTAACTAAAAGTGACCTCATTTCTAAAGCATTTAAAGTTATTGCAGGTGAAAGCTCTCTCAAGGGCTTTCAGTGTTTCAATTACACGGATGTACAATCTCTGTCAATAATGAGTGCTGCACATTAAATTAACTTGAACAGTTACAGCCCAAACTTATTCTTAGCTTTGGAAAATTTCTTACATAAAAGCTTAGAATGTAAGAATTGAAAAAAAGCTATCAGAATAATGTAGATACTCTGAAAGGACCTCTAGATTGCTACACATATTTCTTTCTTTTCTGAGTATAATTGAGATTTCCAAGAATTTTTACTGAGGGTTCATTTTACATTCTGGACTTGGTAATTTTTAAAAAAGATAAGATTGTTAAAAGAGCAATAAGTAATTTAATAAAGAATTGAAGACAAAATATTGTATGGTTGATAAATTCATATCAACCTTTTTAGCTGAGGTGATTAGAACACCAGGGTAAAGTGGCCAGGGTGGTAGGGTTGAGTTCTCTGTGGCCTAGGTAGTTTATCCTCTTTGTGGGTCACAGACCACTCTGGGCACCCTGCCCAGACATTCTTTAAAGAAGGACCTGGTCCCAACACAACAGTAGATGAAAGAGAGAAACAGGTCAGGGTCAATACACAGCCATCAGAACTACAATGTCTCAAGGTCAGTATATTTCTAGAGTGATTATATATAATATGTGTATATATACACACACACGTATATACACACACACACACACACATATATATACACACACATATATAATAGTGTGTGTATATATGTATATACAATTGTATATATTGTATGGTATGTGTCTTTATATATAATATATATAATCACTCTAGCAATATACTCACTTTACATATGGATACACATAACACTAGATATATATATATATATATAGTGACAATTTTGTATAAAAAAGGGAGAATAACTGTGTTTGAATAACAATTATTTGTTTTTGTTTTAATTTATAAAGGCAGTAAAAATCAACCAGGTCCACTTCATTTACTTTTTGATCAGGTATCAAATTCACACACTTGAAATTTCACAAGACACAAAATATTTACAATTTCAAAGGGTCCTATTGTGGGGAGGAGGGAGGGGGGAGAGATAGCATTAGGAGATAAACCTAATGTAAATGACGAGTTAATGGGTGCAGCACACTAACATGACACATGTATACATATGTAACAAACCTGCACGTTTGGCGCATGTGCCCTAGAACTTAAAGTATAATAAACAACAACAACAAAAATCTTGCTTCACTCAAGTATATGAAGGTAGTCTCAATATTTTTCATTATATCCTTGAATGCATAAGTAAAATTGTAAATAATTTAAAGGACACTGAAATAAGTATGCTGTTGACTTTTCTCTTGAGGCATCAGAATGGGCATAACTAAATTTATGTAGGAAACTTGATTTTGTTCACCATGAAAGGACTGAAGAATCTTAGATTTGTTTTATTTTATTTTATTTTTTGAGACGGAGTCTCGCTCTGTCGCCCAGGCTGGAGTGCAGTGGCGCAATCTCGGCTCACTGCAAGCTCCGCCTCCCAGGTTCACGCCATTCTCCTGCCTCAGCTTCCTGAGTAGCTGGGACTACAGGCGCCCGCCACCGCGCCCGGCTAATTTTTTGTATTTTTAGTAGAGACGAGGTTTCACCGTGGTCTCGATCTCCTGAAAGTGCTGGGATTACAGGCGTGAGCCACCGAGCCCGACCCAGATTTGTTTTATCGAGGAAGGCTTAGGCTTGGTTCAGGCCCTGCTGTGAGAAGAATTAGCAAGAAAAGTTCCAGCTTTGTCTAGTTAGATTGACATTGTGTCATGGCATCTTTCTTAATAAGTGTAAATTTACATCTCCACTACCAGTGCAGTACTGACTTACTGTGGATTTGAACCTAAAGTTATCACATGCATCACACTTAATCATAGTGGTTTTCATAGACTTAGATTCAGTTGGGCAGAATCATCTGGATAGTTATTTTGATTCTACGCTCCAGTTTTTATAAACATAACGCAGCAATGACATGGAAGAAAGCAAAAAGACTTCAGAGTTACTGAAGCTAAACTTTTGATTTCATAGAAGAAATAGGTTTGTTCTGTTGCCCACCAGAAATGGTAACTAATAAATGTATCTTTCCATCTTCCTTCTTTGAGGAACTAGGAATTTCTACAGCATTAGTTACTTCACTTTTTTTTAGAAAAGCAATGTTGTCACTGAAAAGTTAAAATTTAATATTCACATGAAAATATTCTTCTCTTCTGTTTAACATCAATCTTTAAGTAGTTATTTTTATTATTGCAATATTCTCTCTTCCTAATAACAGTCATTTTTTTCTATACTCACCATTCTCCCACCCAACCCTCATTACCCTTTATTCTATTAAAATGCTTATCATGCTGTAAATTATATTTCTTTCCTTTCCAGTAAACTACGATCATTAAGGGTAGTTCTGTTATCTTTGCATCACCTCACCTGGCTCTGTACCTGGTTCATAGTAGGACTCAGTGAGTGTTTGATGAATGAATAAATGAATGAATAAATGAATGAATTCAGTAATATTGTTGAGTATGTTTTTATTATACTTTTAAAACTTCTGTTTATATTCAGTAATGAAACATGGAGAAATTAAATCAGATATTTACCTTTACTAATAAAATTGTACCAGAGGGTGCCATAATATTATTGTCATTTTCTAAAATGTGCAAGGCTACAAAGGGTGAAACCTCTTTGAATTAATGCCTCTTAATGGTTGGCAATTTAATCACTAGTCTACATTCACAATTTAAGAACTTTACATTGTCTCTCAGTAACAGTATAAATGACAACTTTCATATCTGAATCATAAATAATTCATCATCATGTATTCACCCCTTTAGAGTGCTAAGCATACCATAGAGGAATCTTTGTTAAAGATATTTGGCTAGCCATTACTTAGCTATGTTAGAGGAAAAATATTCAAAGCTCTTGACCTAGTATTCCAATTTCTGGCAAACTTTAAAAGTACCATATTTGACATTCATTTAGAATTCATCTCCTTGATCACTTTTGGCCCACAGTCACAGGCTTTGATTCAGAACTTCTAAAGCAACTTTGTTTTGACCTCTGCTATTTTCCAAGTCATTTAAAAACCAAGACCAGAAAATATCCTGCTTCATCATTTCATCAAAGTTCTCAATGATCCCATTGGATTTTATTTCATCATCTTCCCCACACTATGTACAGTAAGTTGTTTAAGATTTTGTAGGCAAATTTCTCATTTTCCTAGAATTGGTGCTTAGAAACTCACCAGATAATCATCAAATCAATAGTCCTTAATTGAAAACTAAGTATATATACTCTGTATTTTTCACAATGCTTAATTAATCTCCCCAAATAGAATACTTCAATGCTGTGTTCATCATGGAAGTAATAAGCTCTAAGAATATGTTATGTTGCAATCACTTATTAATTATGAAGCATAGCTTCATTCATTTTATCCTTGATGTACAATCAACCTGCTGTTTATCATAGTCTGAATTTGATGGCAGGTAAGGTAGTTATATATATATTTCAATTACATATAGTTAATGAATATTCTGTGATTTTCCTACTGCCTAAGATCTGCCTAAATCAATACTATTTTTTAATTACCTTAGTACCAATGCTATTTAAGTGTTTTATGTCAAAAAAGTCATTTTCATAGTTTAGGCAAAGGCTAAGATTTTTCTTTCTTGATATAATGTGACTGCTAAGGCCATTAAATAAAATATCAAAGTACATTGCCATGACAAAATATCAACCAAGAATGGATATAGGCCACACTTGTTTCTTTTTCTATTACTATAGAAATTTGATTTGTGATAATTGTAGTTAATTATTCTGAACACAGAATCCAATCAATCTAGTCAGTTTACCAAGGAAAAAATAATGTATTAAACGATAACTTTGATAATATTGGAATGAACTACTGAAACAGATTAAGTAGATTTATTCATGCTTTAATCAAAGCAATGTTGTGTCCTTTAGTAACTGATACATCTGTTCACACGTAGAAGAATGATGTTTTGTGAGCAAACTTAATTTTCAGTTTCTTTAATAACAATTTTTATATTCAGCATGTTCTAGTTGAGTTCTCACATTATGTAATATACATCTATGAGCCCTTAAATTTGAAAATATGAGTTACTGTGAGAGATTATTAAACTACCAGAATACAGGTAAATGAAACTCATAATGAATAATACGGATTCCTATATACTCTTTTCATAAACATTAGAAAAGATGAAAAGCTTAATTTAGTTAACCAACGACCACATAAGTATATTTTGTGGATATTTTTCTGGATGCACATAGGAGTCGCAGACACATTTAATAATATTAAGCAATCTTAGTTTGAAATTATCAGTTTCCTTTAAATTTAAAATGAGGACTATGAAAATAATTATGCTTTATAAGCAACTAGGTTTATATTTTCATGGGATTTAAACAAAAAAATTTAAATTTACAAAAATTTAAGGCAACTATGTATTTCTTTGTTATAAAAGTAATTCTAGATGTATAAAATAGCCTTAAAGTAACTTGAGTATATAAAATTAAGAAATCCATAAACAATCATCATTTTGAATAATTGCATATATAGCCAAACCTGCTCAGTGGTAATATAACTAATCTAGATCATACTTCCATATTATATAAAAATAAAATTATACATATTTTATATAATTATATATCTATTTATATATAAATAAAATTATACATAATTTTATTTTTGTAGGTATAGTCCTGTGCAATGTCTTCCTTACTGATTTTGGTTGAAAATTAAAGTATAAAAGAGGTATTTTTGTTACTACCTAGCAGTTCACTTGATGTTGGTAGACTGTAACTAAAGGATAATATGTAACCTAATATGATTTCAACTCTTATTTTTACTTTCAAAAGAGAGAAATAAAATAGCACTATATCATTTCTAACAAGTGTTTATAAGGTAGAAATTACCTTAAATTCACATTTAAAAGAAACTATGCAATATCTTATAAAATAGCAATATATATATGTACATATATATGATGTAGAGAGAATCTATTATATGGAGCTAATTTCCAATAATTTGCTATATTTGTCCTGCTCTTCTCAGTTTTATCAAGTCTTTTTTATGGCTCCAGCCCAAGTTATTCTCAGATTTTAAATGAAAAGAGCATTAAATTCACCACTTTACTTAGCAAACATTTATTCAATGGGAAATGTACTGTGCTAGGCCTTGTGAGGATTGTAAATATAAATAAGGGTGATCTCCATCCTCAGGAAGTTTACACAAACACAACACAAGGCAGTTAACAAAATGCCTTTGCAGTCCTCAGGAAAATAAGATTATTTCTGCTACAGTGTTTAAAACTTGAAGGATGGGTAGACTATCAATAAATGGAAGTGGAGATTAAAGTATAGAATGAAACAGCAAATGAAGCTTGGAAGACACTAGGTGTGTTTAGGGAATGAAGAGGAGTTAAGCTGAGCACCAAATTCCCCTTGGAAGGCTCTACTGAAAAGGGGGTTATGAGATATTATAATAAAAATACACATCGGATTTGGAAGATATTCATCAGTATACTTAGAAGTATGACATTCATTCCAAGATAATGTTATCAAACGTTGGGCGTCTCTTAAGATGTATGAGACATGATTCTGGGCATTTGAATTCATCATCTTAGCTGATCTTCACAACAAGCCTATAAGGAGTTATTATCTTCATTCTATAAAAGGGAACATTAAGCCCTGAAGGTATGTAAAAATTTCCCCAAAATTGATGAGTGTCTGAATCAAAAAACGAAACAACAAAAATCTTTCTTATTCCAGAGGCCTAACTCTTGACTATATTTTCATTCCACTTACCATCAGTGAGGATCTGTACAATGTTCTGAACAGCACTGTGGGACACAACAAAACTAGTAATTTGGGGACATTAATCTAACAACAGGATGTCACATGATTTGAAAGCCACAAGACTAGAAGCAGTGACACAGTTCATCATGGTAGAGGAATTAAAAAACAAAGGCTGATACTTGATGATGGGAATGAGAATGGAAAGAAAACTAAAATAAAAGAGATAATAAAAAATGGTGCAATGGAATTTAGGTTAGTGAATAAGAAGCAGAAAGAGGAGGACGAGAAAGAAGGAAAAGGTGGTGCAGAAGGAAGAAAAGGTGCAGAAGAAATAGGGGATAGAGGAGAAAAGAATGTGAAAAAGAGGGGCAGAAACTGTTTTTGGTAAAAATCCCATTTGGCAAAAAGTAAACTAAACAACTAAATCACATGGATTATTTTATTTACCTTTTATGATAACTCTATGCATGAGATACTATTACTATCTCTAATCTATAGAATGGGAAATAAAGGCTTGGAAAGCCCCCCTTGCTTGTGGCCACAGGGTCTGTAGAATAGGAGGCTGAGATCTGCACCCACAGAATTGGATTCAGCAAAACTCATGTTCATTTGGCCCTCACTGTCTGTAACTGTGAGATCAGCAGGGATGGTTAACCCTCTTTTGAGGATAAGGCTCAGAGTAGTATTTATTTAAGGGCGTACAGTAAAGTTTTCTGCTGTAAAATTCTTTCTCTATTTTGGGGCACAGAGAGGCAGCATACATACTGATTATGCAAGCAGTAAATCTGGTAATTATCTTTGAAACCTCTTTTCCTTTACCCTCTATTTTTAATTGATCACCGAACATCAGTGATTTTGTCTCTTACATTGTTCTATAATCCATCCACTTCTCTCCACTTTCACTGCTACCTTGCTATTGCAAACATTAACATCTTGTATCTGGGCTACTGCAGTCGCTTTCTAAATGGAGCCTCCTACATCTGTTATTTTCCTGCTACAGTGTGTTTTGTATACTATAGCCAGGATGATGTTTTTAAAATCCAAACCTAGTCTTCACATTCTATCCCCTAAAATAAAAGTAAAATAGTCATGTAAAAAACCTATAGCTTTCTATTGCCCTTTAAAAAAACCAAAGTCCTTCAGTGACCAAAAGGTATTCCATAGGCAGCAGTGCCAACCTTTGTATCTTCCCTCACTTTTCTATGTAGCGCTCACACTGGTGGTGTTTCATGTTCTTGGATAAGCTGGGACTTTGTTCATGCTGTTCCCTTTCCTAAAACATTCTCTAGTCCTCATCCCTACCCTTCCCCCTCTATTTGTTTAATAAACATTTGTCCTTCAGACCTCAGGTGAAATGTGACTTTCTCAGGAGTCTTCCTTGATCCTGCAAACAGAGAAAATTCCCCTTCTATAGGTTCTTATGGCTCTGTGCTTCTCCTGTGAAACCCTTACCCCTTTCATACATATATATAAACACAATTTTTGTTCAAAATCTGTCCCTTTTGTTAGTCTAAAAGCACCATGAGGGAGATATCATGATTTTTTTTTTTTTTGCTCTTTTATACTGAGAATTTACATCCAACATAGAATAGGTATTCAGTAAATACATGTTGAATGGACCATGAATGATTAATAGCCTCATCTGTGCTTAAATTCTAGCTTCTCCATTTACTAAATGCATGGCCTTGGGTAATTTTCGTAAGCTCCACAAGCTTCTCTTTTTCCATTGGATGAAGAAAGATAGTCACAATCTAAAGTTTTTGACATATAGAAAGTACTGAAATAATTAGCTATTATTCAACTACAAAAACTTCAGGGTCACAAAGAACGAAACTCATGTTTTTTGAGGGAGAAATATCATTTCAATACAAATTAAATAAATATAAAATACATTTTAATGTTCAAGTAGTACCTGAAAAGGATAAAATATGTAATTTATCTAACAAAAGTAATTTTATTATAATTATTAAATAATAATTATATATACACATACATATAATTTTTTTTAGATGGAGTCTCACTCTGTTGCCCAGGCTAGAGTGCAGTGGTGCTATCTTGGCTCACTGAAGCCTCTGCCCCCTGGATTCAAGCGATTCTCCTGTCTCAGCCTCCCAAGTAGCTGGGATTATGGGTGCTCATCACCACACCCGGCTAATTTTTTGTATTTTTAGTGGAGACGGGGTTTCACCATATTGGCCATGCTGATCTCAAGCTCCTGACCTCCAGGGATCCACCCGCCTCAGCCTCCCAAAGTGCTGGGATTACAGACATGAGCCACCATGCTGGCCTAAATAATTATTTTTGAAAATTAATATGCATTTTTACCTTGGTCCTCTTGGGGCCCAGAGTCAGATATTAGTTTTTTGGGAAAGTCATAGTGACTGATAAAAATGGAAATTGTGGCCCAGCATACTATTAAATTCCCCTTTTCCTGTGCTGATGCTTACTGCTGTCAGGTAAATGGAGATTATGAAGAGGGCACAAATGAATCACTAGCTTCTGGCTCAGGAAGCAGATACAGAGCAATAGGCCCGGTGTTGTACTCAGCTTTAGTTTTGTCACCTGTCATCAGCATCTGTCATTTGTTTCAGACCACTAGAATATACTTTCTCATCCACCTATACCATCTCCAAAATTTCCTTATGCTACCAAATTAAAAAATAAAACAAGATGAACTGTAAGGTTCCTTTCCATTCTGACAGTCTATTATTTTATCCCTTATCTATCTACCTCATCAAGGAGAGTTGGTCACCACAATGCTTTGAGGACATACAATAGAAAAGTAAATAATATTGTTAATAGCGTTGATACTAGGAGCACAAAGTTAACATCCTAAATATGGAGAATGATGGAAAATAATAACCATATCATTTATAAGAAAAGAGTTATAATTTAGCCCGAGCTTTAAACTGCTGGTCTTGAAATCAAGTGGACCAGAACATCTGAATCCCTCCCTGTTCCTGCCAGTCTGTTTTCTCATCCATATATTAGTAATAATAACAGGATTTACATTACATGGTTGTTTCGGTAAATGGGAAAGTGTCTGTGAAATCTTTTGCACTGTGAGTGGCACACGGTGATCACTTGGTGAACGGTGGTTAGCATTGCTACTGCTTGAAATACCTGACCCATCGCTATCAGCTGAGTCCAGAGATGCTACTGATTTGCATGTGCATAAAGTACCACCGATTTCTGAAATGAATGTTCAAAGAAGACTAACAAGAAAATATGAAAAAGGCAGAAAGAATACTCCCTATTGCTACAAAAGGAATGTTAGTTCTGTATACAAGGTATCATTTTGGTGCAAATATACATAACCTTTGCATGTGGGGATATGGCTGCTAATAAACATTTTAGTCTTTGTGTAAAAAATGCATGATTTATGCAGACAGGCTGTAATATGAAAATCCTGCATAGTCTATTTGAATCAGCAAGTGGGCAGCCACATTTATCTCTGTTTACTGCTGAATAGCTTTCATTGTTAATTCCATTTTCTATTCCTGTTGTGCATCTCACCCCTTAATTTAAATCTTTGACAAGCTAATTTAATAAAGGGAATGGTTTTTAGAGTGGAAAAAATAAATATCTTTACTCATCTTTTTAAAAATTATAATTAGTTTAAACAAAGACCTTAGGTATAGTTTCTGTGTTTATTAGATTTACCATAAGAGAATATGTATGCTAAAAGATGACTTTTTCTTTAATTTTTAAGGTACAACTTTATAAAATAATTCCTTAAATATTTCTTCATTGTTAACATTTCATTCATATAAAGGAATTATATTTTGGGTCTTGGGATGAAAATATCCAGCTACCAGAGCAAAAAGGTTTTGGTCAATCAGTATAGAAAGAAACAGAATTTCAGAAGCAATAAAGTCCTGGAATGCCAAAATGCATCCTAAATTCTGGTGATATTCTGTTCTTGACAGTCACTAAAGACATGTTGATTATTCTTATAAGACTGTTCTGTTCTGAGTCCCTGCATCTTGGTTGTTTTAACTGAAAATGGCATTATCTATGAAATAGGAAAAAAAATACTATGAGGTATACATTAGCATGAATTCTGAAGGCACAGACAAATGTAAAAAAACATGGATGGTGTGGAAAAATATTACAGTAAAGGAGTTATGATAAGGTGCACCAAAGTACCCAGGAATAAAAATAGAAAGAACCAACAATTAAACAAATTAGTTTCAAATTTAAAACATGGGTTGGAGAAGACCAATATGAATAATGCTGCTATAAATCATGATTTACATGATTTATATGATATATATATATTCAGTGACATATATATATATATATGTCACTGAATAAAATAAAATATGTAGATAAATATATAGAACAACCAAGATCCAGGGACTCAGAACAAGACAATCTTAGAAGAATTATCAACATGTCTTTAGTGACTGTCAAGAACAGAATATCACCAGAAAGTAGGAAGCATTTTGGCATTCTAGGACTTTATTGCTTCTAAAATTCTGTTTCTCTCTATACTGATTGACTGAAACCTTTTTGCTCTGGTAGCTGGATATTTTCATCATAAGGACCAAAATACAATATATGCGTGTGTGTGTGTGTGTATGTGTGTGTGTGTATTCCATTTACCTGAAAGTTCAGTCACATTTTATTGGCCACAAATGGTCAGAAGCACAGTCTCATTTGTCATATTGATGGGCTGTTCATTACCAACTTAGACACTTCTCAGTACCAAGCTGAATACCCCAAGGAGTAGCCTGGGTATCAGCAGACTAGATAATGAATTCTCAACGCTTATTCCTGCAGTACTGTTCCACAGGACTTATTCCTTCATGCTGTATCCGCAGGACCCAGAACAGTGTCTGCCACACTAGGCTCATGAAATAAACATTAATAAAGGATAAAAGGAAAAAATCCTATCCAACTAAAAATTTAGTATCTTAGGTTAAAAAACAAAGCAACTTAAAGGCAATTTTTAAAATTTTTTCTTATATTCTACAAATTCTATTATGCATGGCTTCAGAAACCACAGAGAGCCAAATTTAGCTGTGTCAGTCACCTCCACCCCAGCAGTAGAGTTCCCCATGTGCTAACTGCCAACTAAGCCTCAACTGAAGTTCAAGTATTGAGTCTCAATTACTGAGTCCTAACCTAGTTTTAGACAAATATTCCATTTCCTTTCTTAGACTGGTCTGCTAGCCTGAAACTCAGCCCACTTAACTGGAACACTGACTATCTATCCTTTTTACTAGTACCCTTATACAATGAGGTTCTCTCCAGCCAATTATTGAGCATCTGGTTAAACTTGAATAAACCTTCTTACAAGGATGATTTTACTATCAACTATGGGTAAAAAAAACATGCCCCATTCCTTAACATACAAACTGAGGGGCCAGGAGGCAGGGGTAGGCGGGGAGTAGGGAGTGGAGAGACAGAGAGAGGAAGAAAACACACAGGTCCAGAGATGTCATTCAGGATGTCATCTCAGACACAGAACTTTTTATTTCTGACCATGCTCCTTGGAGACCAGCCTCACAGTCATCCCAAAATACTGCAAAGTCAAACACATGCGATTAAGACACATTAGGTTCTAAGATACTCTCACAGAACTGCAACACTCCAACACAGACTCTAGCCATACTTTTCTATCAATGTGAGAAACACAGGAGGCAGATGTGAGACCAGTTAATTTTAAGTTCATAACAAAGAATTAGAATAAGAAAAATATTATATCTAAGTTTCTTCCCAGTGCAGTAAATATATTCATATACTGAAAGAGTTAATGCTGTTTTCAAAGATGCCTGAATCCCACATCAGCACAAAAAATCTGGATGAAGCTTCTCTATAACCAGCCTTGGGCTAGGAATTTGATACAATAGTCAAACAATTCTATCGATTATGTTAAGAGGATAAGAAAAAAACTCATCTTCTCTTTCTAGTAAGTATAATTTGGGAGATGACTGGAAACAAGTAAAGGACAATGTAAGACAGAATATAATCCAATGGAAACTTTAGTGGTACCTGTGTGTTATAGGAACTTAGAGACTGAAAAAGTTTCATGAGAGAGGTGCAATATGAGCTACACATGCAAAATATGTAAAAATAACTCAGGCACTTGAAACATCAGATTTGTGAAAATTGTCATATTTCATACTGTCTATCATGTGTGAGTATAATAGGTAATAGGTAAACATTTTGATGTCCACTGAACTATAATTACTCCACTTGAAATGCCTAGAGGTCTATTATCAGGTGATTCACAATTACATTTGATTGATTATTCTGAATTTAATGTTTTCTAAAACAATAGTCAACCACTTCTTATTGTATTCCAGTGTGCAGAGCTTCTTGCTATGCCTACCTAGAGGTCCTTCACCTGAAGTTTTAGAACAATCATTGTTCTTATTGTTATCAACTTCATGATAGATATTATGTTACCCCTTCACCTACTCCTAGTATGAAAACATCTTTAAGAGAAATATTTCATTGTGTTTTCTTTTCCTAAATCCTACTTGCTATTCAACAAATTTTGAAGGATGAAACTCTAATATTACTACTAAAATAATGCTGTTTTCAAAGATGCCTGAATTCCACATCAGCACAAAAACTATGTATTAAGCATTTCTGTAACCAGCCCTGGGTTAGGAATTTGATACAGTAGTCAAACAATTCTATCTATTCAGAGCTCAGAGAAGTAATAGTGAGAAAGCCAAGACATAAATTTTCTGTGGTCTAAATCACCACACTTTTATGCAGAAATATTTTTAAAACTCAATCACTGAAAAGTTATTAGCTGTTATTATTACAGTTACACTTACATTTTGTTGCAATAAAACTAAAGCTAAATAAATCCTTAATTTCATTGTAACTCATAAAGTATGCTACCAAATATAAATATTATATTGACCTTTATGCAACATTGCTTGATATTACCCTATGTACTACTAATAGTCAAACTTTTAATGGAGATATTTTAGATTACCTCTTTCTTTCCCAAACCTAATAATCTATATATTGCAGCTTATTTTACACATTTATATAATATACTCAGACTAGTGCTATTGGGGGAACTATATGTCAAGTAAAGGACATGCCCATATGAAATGTGTATAATTTCATGATAATTATCCTAACTTTAAATCTAGTTTATCAAAATCAATCATGTTTTCATTTAAAAATATATTGATTGTATGTCTATCACACACTAAATGTTTGTGTCCCCAAATTTTATATGGCGAAACCTCATCAGCAATGTAATGGTGTTTGGAGCCAGGTATTTGGGAGGTGATTCGTGTATAAGGACCGATCCCTTATGATGGGATTTATGCTTTTAAAAAAAGAGTCTCCACAGAGATTCCTTCCTACTGCCAAATGATCACACAGTGAAAACATGGCCCTCTAGGAAACAGGAAGCATGCTCTCACCAGACACAGAATCATCTGCTGGCACCTTAATCTTGGAGTTGCCTCCAGAACTCTAAGAAATCAATTTGTGTTGTTTATGAGCCACCCAGTCTATGGTGTTTTTCTATAGAAGCCCTAACAGACCAAGACAATATCAGACATTGTACTAGGTGTTGGTGTGTGATCGAATTAGGTGTGATTTCTTCCCTTCAGGAACTTACAACCAAGAAAAAGATTCAGATAAGTAAGTCAGTGATTGTCTAAGTTCTGTGATTAAATGAAGCACATCGTGCTGTGGGAGCACAAGGAGCCCCATCTAAATCACGTAGTATAATTAGGAAAGGCTGGAGGAGGAGTGACTGGTCTAGTTGAGTTTTAAAGAGTAGGAATTAGAAAGAAAGAGGTGAAGGACTTTCCTAGTGGGAAGGCAGCAATAGTAAGAAGTACCAAAAAAAGTCCTCAAGAGACATAGTTAAGACCATGCTATGATCTTCACCATAATCTTAACCTCAGTCAAGACCATAGAACCATGCTATGATCAAAGATTTAAAATGCTATCCTGAAATCCCATGAGTCATCGCAGGAAAGCTAGTGGGGAATGGGTATAGATGTTCAGACACACTTCAAACTTAGATTTGCATCACTGGCAGAAATACTCTTTCAGATGTTTTTCTTACCCTTTCTTATTTTTTATTTTCACTTTCTTTCTAAATGGGAAAATAAGTTGGAAAAGAATAATTGATATTGCCTCTGCAGCTACATCTTCAGCATAACATGATTATGTATTACTATCAACATGAGCATCATAGATAACAACACAATGTTATTTTATACTAATTGGGCATACTTTAGCACATTGTACACCATAACTCTAGATATCATGACATTGGTATGTATAAGATCTTGGAAATAGCTGTAATACTGTGATAAATGCAGTGAACATCAATGGAGAGATACTAACAGTAACTGCCCAAACCTGCTGAGTGTTTCATTAATGAATGTTTGCAATTTTTGAGAGATTTAATATCAATTATTTTCTCAACCAGTGGAACTTAATTCAAAACTTAAATATGTATTCCTAAACCAATCATTCCGTGTGAAACTGATTAAGATGTGGAAGGCCCATGAAATATGAACCTTTTTAATATGTGAATACATGTTATGAAGATGACACTGGAAATTCCAACAAAAATCTAAAATAAGATAGTGGAAATTTAAAATTAATGTGTCCGTGATTAAGATATAATTTTAACTCAGACAATTTACATTTGTATGTTGTATCTTCATTAGTTGCTATTAAGAATTAAACTCATTTAGGTGATTATATTTGGCTGAAAATATTCCGGTCTAATGCCATGGTGTTCTTTGGTAAGTTCATAAAAAATTATCAAGTGCCTTTGTTGGTTCATAAACAATTATCAAATACTTCACATTGTATAATCACTGGAAAGATAAAAAAGTTATCACAGATCTTAGCCAATTAAATTAAAGAGCTTACAATTTAGTATCAAAAAAACTAGGAAAAATTAATGTCAAATATAAACATGTAAAATAAGATCATATAAATAAATGACTAAGTAAGTGTCAAGGAAATAAAGAATATAGGAAAGATATGAATTAGAATTTTTCAAGGAGAAATGGTTCCACCTACACTTGAAGAAAATAGTACCAATTGTTGAGCAGGAAAGAATGAAAATATTTTAGGTGAAATACACATGTATGTATGTACTTCATATATATATTCACACACACACAACAGCAAAGTCATGAAGACAATAATTATCAACGTAGTTAGATGTAGTTGGGGATGAATTTAAGTGGTTCACTTGAAATAGATTAATCATTAATAATTAAAGATGAATTTTGAGAAATGAATCTGAGACTCTGAGTATGATTTAATGAAAATCTTTAAAGTTAAACTTTAATACAAACTTTGATGTTAAAACTAACTAGGACACCTTTAAAAGAGTGAAATAATATATATAAGAATTGGAGTCACTATATAAAGAAGAAAGCAATAAATCCAAACATTAGCCCAGGTTTGTTTTGTGGGGTTTGCTTGAGGGTGGTGGCTTTAGCAATAAGAAAGAATTATATCATTAGAGAGTGGTCCCAAGGTACAGCAGGAAGAAAAAATAGAATAGAATAATAAAGCCTAAGAATAAAAGTCTAACATATAAAGAAATGTGAGGAAGGAAGGCATGCTAATACTCATAAAGGAGCAGATGGAAAAGGTGTCTTTAAAGAAGGAAGGCAACTAGCTTAGTTTTCTGCATTATACTTCGGCTGTGCCTAATGTCCAGAAGACTTCAAAACCAGTGTGAAAGACTAAACTATCAAGATTCATCCACTGGGAGATCATTTCAAAACTTGGAGAAGCCAGTTACTCTCTGCAGGATCAAATGCTGAGAAATGAGGAAAAAAGATTAAGTATTGAAGGCTATTGTTAAAGGTCAGGAGAACAAAAGAGAAACAAAAAGGGCAGAATAAAAACAACCATTGATAGAGAAAAGATTATACAACAAAGCATAATTTATTCTAAAAAGAAAGTAATTTATTTTTCTTTTTCCTAATCTTTAGAAGCTGTGAAAAGTCAGTAATTTAAAGGAAACTTTTTATTGTGGTAAGAACACTTAACATGGATCTACCTTCTGAAATTTTTATTTATTTTATTTTATTATTTTTATTTTTTTTTTTTTTGAGACGGAGTCTCGCTCTGTCGCCCAAGCTGGAGTGCAGTGGCCAGATCTCAGCTCACTGCAAGCTCCGCCTCCCGGGTTCACGCCATTCTCCTGCCTCAGCCTCCCGAGTAGCTGGGACTACAGGCGCCCACCACCTCGCCCGGCTAGTTTTTTGTATTTTTTAGCAGAGACGGGGTTTCACCGTGTTAGCCAGGATGGTCTCGATCTGCTGACCTCGTGTTCCACCCGCCTCGGCCTCCCAAAGTGCTGGGATTACAGGCTTGAGCCACCGTGCCTGGCCTGAAATTTTTAAGTGTGCAGTACAGTATTGTTAGCTATATACACAAAGTTGTTCAGCAGGTTACTAGAAAAACTTAATTATTTTGCATTACCAAAACTTTATACCTATTTATGTCTATGACACATTAATATACTCCTGAATTTGTGTTATAACTCCAGAGGTTAAAAATGAACCACAATTGAACTGTGTAGTGTGGATAAAATTGATGACTCTGCATAAGTGGTTGAGAAATTTCTGTTATTCTGGCACAAACTTTTAGTAATTGAAAGCTTCAAAGTCTTTGCCAGATTGTTCAGTGATGAAAAGTCCCTGGGAATAGGTAATAAGAGGGTTGTGTTCTTAATGTAACTAAAGTACCAGGTGACATCTATTTGGGTTACTATTATAATTATGCACTTTTATATATTAGGTACTGTGAGACCTGAAGAGTCTTGCAAGAAAAATAATAAAGCAAAGAAGGGAGGAAGGACGGGATGGAGGGCTTTTTCAAATTGGGGGACCAGAAGAAAAGGAGTTATGGTTTATCAGTCCCCAGTCCCCAAAATGGACTTGGGAGAATGACCATTTTAGAATGATTTGATTCCTCTCCTTTGTATGACTTATCCTGGATGGAACTCAGTAAAGATATGGAAGAGAAAGAACATCATGTCTCTTGGAGTAGATGAAAAGGAAGATGATGACCACAGTGCTGGCCCCTCTGAGGCACTGCTTGATGCAGCCTGCTCCAGGGTCACTGCCCATCACTCCATTCCTCAGTGCGTATTATTCAGGAATGATATCACACAGTTAGCTGTCTTAGTTTGCATGCACTGCTACAACAAAATACCTCAGACTGGTTACTTTATAAATAATGCAAATCTATCTCTCATGGCCCTGGAGACTGGGAAGTCCATGATCAAGGTGAAAACAAATTTAGTTCCAAAGCCTGCTCTCCACTTCCAGGATAGTGCCTTGAATGCTGTGGACTCACATGGCAGAAGAGAAACTAAAGGGTAAAAGGGAATAGCTGTTTCTCTCCAGCCCTTTTACAAAGTCAATAATCCCATTTGTAATGACTGAGCCCTCATGACTTAATCTTACCTTCTAAAGCCCCACCACCTCTTGATACTATCACATTGGGTCTTAGGTTCATCCTATGAATTCTGGGGAACACATACATCCAAACCATGGATATCTTTATAATTTACAGAAGAAAATATCACTTTGAAAGGAAAGAGAATTTGCTCCAGAGTGTACAAACCTTTTATTGTCATAGAAGGAAATATTTACTTTAACAAAATTTAAGTTTTATAATATTTCATACTTCATACTGTTTTCATTGTTATTGGACTAAAAATCTGGGCCATTAACATTCAAGGTTTGGACATTAGACAGGTCTATTATTTCCAGGGCCATATTTTTTTATGTTGGTTCCCTTTCCTTTGAGCCTGTCATGGGGGATATGGGAGAAACTGAGAGTGAGAGAAGAAAAAGAAGAGGTGAAAAGATACAAAAGAAAAGTTTGTGCCATACAAATAATACATTTTAAGGAGCTCAAATGTTCTTGATAACTTTTTCTATTACAAGTTTAGGTAGGGAAACGCTGGCAAGGCTCTAAACAAGCCTCAGACTACAGCCTTATGAATCTAAATGGATAAATGTCCAGTGTTATCATCAAATATATTCATGGACAATTGGTTACCATTTTTATATGTAATAGCAAAATTTTCTGCCAGCAAGAGTCAGTGTTCAGATAAAATAGTGTTTTTAAAAGTATGTGAGACATTTAAAACTATGGTTAAATTTGTTTTTACCTGTAAAAAATGTCATTAGCAAGTACCAGACAGTTGCAAGTGTGTTACAGATAAACACTACATGAAAACACTGTAAATATCGGTATAATCAAAGAAGTTAGTTGGACCAAAAAAAATTGTTGTTTTTTTTTTTTTAAAGTTAACCTGAAAAAGAGAACTATATGCCAAAAAGGAAGATGAATATATCTACACAATCGATTACCTCATTTTTCAAGTTCATTCCGTTCTCTGCCTTAAGTCCCATGTTCCATGACTGTGGCTCCAGAGAGAGTAAGCAAGAATCAGAGGAAACTGGGAGAGGTGGACACCAACCCTCACAGGTCAATGATTTTAATGTGTACCAAACCTTAAAAGTAGAGAAATGAAGGTATAATGGAACATCTCCCAAGGGGAGAATAAAATTAGTCCTAAAATAATACGTTACATGTTGGTTTTGGTGAAATGTTGCAGAGAAACAGGCTGTCCTTCAGCAGTGTGGTTAGGTTACCCGTTAGGCTGATTTGTGCACATACGGTTTAAATCAAGAAAGGATAGTTGTCCTAATTTCTTCGTGCTCCTAAGGGGAACAATAATTGAAAGCAGAAGTTACTACTACTTATTGACCATGTGAGATCCTTGAATAATATTAAGTGTGGTATCATTTGATTTATCCATCCCTTTTCTGCTGCCTGACAGAGTTATTTCTCTTCTGTTATTCCTTGGCAATCTCAGGAAAATATATTATGGTTACAATATCTAGTAGTTTTAAAAATGTATTCAATTATTTTTGCAGTGCTTCTGATAACTGTAACACTTTGCTAACCTCAGACAAATTGACTAGAGGATTAATGTAATCATTTCTACAGAAAGTATTTCAAAGCTTTAAAATGACAGCGTTCTAAAATAAGATAGTGATTCCCTGACACAGGATAAAGCCAAATGGACAAGTTTTTCGTTCTGTGTCCTTTCCTCTGCTTCAGAGGTCATTTTGTATTTGAGCTCTCCTTAGGCTTTCATTTGAAACTGCACGGGATCACAATGATTATCAGAAAATGAAAGATTCAATAATGATGAAATGTCATTTAACATTCTTGCTGATTGTCTTCCCCTCACCAACAAAAAAATGTGTCTCTTATGGAGATGCTGGCAATTTATGCTCAATATTTGAAAACATATTGGCCTAAGAAAAGGGTTCTCACATTTCAGTCACAAATTTTATTCGCACCTAGGGAGTTACTGAAGAGAACTACTTAGCCTGCAGAAGAAAAGCCTGAAAAGTGAGTAGTTTTAAGCTTTTTGAGACAACCAAGACATGAGGTCACATTTTATCTTACATGCTACAACAAAAAGGAACAAGACAATGTCTAGAAATTAATATGTACTTTTTTAGTCAACATAAAAAGGAAATTTGAGAGAGATATATTATTCAGCCTTAAAAAGGAAAGCAATCCTGATATGTGCTACTAATGGATAAATTTTGAAGACATTATGCTACCTGAAATAAACTAGTCAAAGAAGGATAAACACTATGTGATTTCACTTATATAAGGTACCTAGAATAGTTAAAGTCATACAGACAGAAAGCAGAATGCTGGTAGGCAGGAGTTGAGAGAGAGGGAGGAATGAGGATTGATTGATTAATGGTATGGAGTTTCAGTTTGGGAAAATGAAAAAAATTGGAGATGGACAGTAGCAATGATTGCTCAGCAATGTGTATCCACTTAATGCCTCTGAACTGTACTCTAAAAATGGTTAAAGTAGTAACTTTTATGTTATTTATTTTGCAACAATTTTAAAAAAATAAAAATAAGAGGAAATGAGCAGGAGATAGTTAGATATTGGAGAATTGTGAGAGGAATGGATCAGAACAGGAAGCAAACATTTGCTTAGCCACTGCTTACTCTGTAACGTCCGTAATTCTAAGCTCAAAGCTCGTCCTGTCACCCCTAGCCCCACAGATTCTAGTCTGCATCTTGACTGAGATAGGTACAGGGAAGCAGTCTGAGCTCCACTGTGGATTGCCCAGACACAAACCAAGTGTTGCTTATTTTTCCTTAAAATGCTGCAGGATTGAGCTTGACATTCTCCTGTCATTGCTTTTTTCTCTTTAGGTCCCATTCAAGCAAAGCAGGAAGCCACTCTTAAAGAGACAAAGAAATTTGAACTCAGCCCAGTACACTCAGAGTGCTAATTTCTTGACCTTTGTGGGAAACAAACTAGATTCCATTGAACTGTACAGTAGTCTCATTGAAAACAGACCTTAGAATGTGTATTACTCAAGTATTGTTTTTGGACCACATCTTGAAAATTGCCTATCTAAACTACTCACAAAAAGACCAAGGCCATTCAAGGCTTTTCAAAAGAAGGTCATTAACTGTGTTCCAGAATTATCTTCCATTTTGCTGATAGTCAAATCAGAGCAAATCATCTAATTTGGTGAAGAATAGATCTAGTACTGGTATCAGGATGATGGTATTGATACAGAACTTCTCATTTCCAGAAATGATGATAAAAGATAGATGATATGAAAGAGTTGAAGTACAGGGAGCTTTGCTGTAATATTTGTTTTGAAACCATGAATTCTGTTGCAAAGTAACTGATATATTATTGAATAATTTAGAAATAGCACAAATTTTCAGTATTCTTACACATAAATTCATCTGAAAAAACATTAGTTGAGCACAAAACACTCACCTCCGGGAACCCAGTTGAACAGACACATGCAACACCCCCCTCCCAAAACACACACACACACACACACACACATGAGTATGTTGCCTTGGTTCATCAGTCATCGTGGTCCATCTATATCTAGTGTTAACAATGTTCTGTATGATTTCAGATCACCCTCCCTCTACTCCTTCACATTAATGCACATGCTGTAATCCTTCCAAAACCCACTTCCACAAGCAAATATCAAGTCTTCTTCAAGACCAACTGCCACATTTATTATAGTATTTATATAGCTTTTAATGGTTTAATTTGTGTAAAATTATGCTACTGTTTCATTAAGATCCTATTTTTAAATGCATCTATGATGAAAAATTTTTAGTGCTATGCACCAACCCCAGTTTTTTCATAAGCCCTAGGGTTTCTATTGTATAATTAAGTGTACTACAGTGATTTTTAGGCACACATATGTATTAGAGAAGAAATGGTTGTATTATGTAAGTTTCTGTCACAGTATTACTCTCTGTTGATTCACAGCTCAAAGAAAATGTGCCTTCTTTATCTATAATGGCCCATAGTATATTTTTCTTCATGAGGTCTCCACTTGCAAGGTAGCATATAAGATTTTACTCTCATGAAGCATCTCTTATTTTATAAAGAAATGGCCTTCTAGGCCCTCTCCTCAAGAATCTCAAACAGAAACTGCAAAATCTCTGTAATTTTATATTTCACTTCATTCTAGTCATTGGACCTATTGTGTATAGATCTCACTACTATCCAGTGCTTCCATCCCTGTCTCCTTTCCATATTCCTTGGGCCTAAAAGTATGTGACTTTCATTCCTGTGTTTTTTTAGCCTGGACTTCTCTTATATATTATTCCTCTTCCAGGTACAACTAGCCTTATGGTTCAGCCAGATTGATGCAAGCAATAGGCACTCCAGGCTATAGAAGAACCTATGATTGAGCTGCAGGGTATCTCTTGACATTAACTAGCATAAAGAATTGGAGGAAATCCTTTCATCTCTCAACAAAGCCTGGCTTTAAAGATATTTTACCTTCAGTCTCAAAAATCCTACTCTGAATATCAAAATTTAAAAGTTGACTATTTCTTTTTGCATTCTTGCAATAACAATTTGAATTCTCTCCAAAGACAGAAGATGCCTGTCACAGGATGGGGAAAGTCACTCAAGAGGAAATGTAAAAAAATGGCAATAACAATTAATGTTTTCCAACAGATATTAGCTCTATCACATATACTATATGACCCTCTTCTCTTTGAGTTGGCATAGGTACTATATTTTATATGATACTTAAAAATATAAACATTGAAAAACATAAAACTGAAATTTTAATAATGTTTAGAACACATTGAGAAAAATCTCACCTTCCTCAAATCCTCAGATTTATGTCAGAAAATTTTGCTAAGTGTAATTTTCTACCCTAGAAAAAGCATAGCCATTTCTTCATCAAGCGAAACCCAAGTACAGTATTTGGTAAAGAGGAAATAAGAGGATCAGTCCTGGTCCATGAAAAGAAGTCCTGTGGCCTTTCTACTGTATTGAACTATACCACCAAACTTTACTCTTGAAAGACAGATTTCCTCATAACTTGTGAGTAGAAAAATAAATATTTCCTAATAAGAAATTACATACAAATGTTCCACTATTCCCCTAGGATAGTTCAACAAGAAACTAGCTCCATGCATAAAGTTGAAGAAATTTGTTGGAGTAGAGTTAAATTTCAAATTCTTAATAATAAAGTCATTTAAAATAACAAAATTTACTTAATAACCAAATATATTACTATTTAAGATGGTTACTATCTACTGTAAATTTTTTATGTAGATAATGTAAGGAAACTTACTTTATGTAAATTATTCAATTTATTAAAGTTATACATTCAAGTCTTAGGTTAGGTTCAATTAATTGCAAATTAATGATCACACATTTATTTGGAAGAGTAGGAATAATAAGCATTGTACTCTGTAACAAAATTAATACAAAAGATCATTTTTATCTGAGCATAAAAACAGTCTGCAGTACATAATTTTTCAGTGACAAATATACCATATGTCCAGTTAAAATTAGATTGTGAAGAATAAGTTGAAGAGTCTAATATTTGTTTACAATGTTTAGGAGTATGTTTAAATAGAAGGCAAAAGCATGATTGTTTTCTCTTTTAATGTTTTTCTGAATTTTGATACCCTTTACTCTGCAGCATCCAACAAAATGTTTTATGTTTTATGTTTAAAAAAAGGTGTTAATAAGTGTGTGTGGAGAAAAATGAATAAAAATATTTTTATTGGAAAATCTATTTAGGTTAATAGTACATTCTTTTTAAAAACCAGTTTATATGTTAGGTAATTGTTTTGAAATAAGAGCAATATCATGTCTCCTTTGACTAATGCTCAAGTTAATTTTAAGAGATTGAATTTCTCTCTATAGTTAATCTCATTTACAGAGAGTTAATTATGTTGTCTTAAACACTTATGACATTAAAAATGTAACTTTAGTACATCTGATTCTCTCAACATTTTAAATATCAGAAAGTGCAGACAAGCCTAGGGAACATACAGTCTTCCTAAGAACATAAGCAGTTCTTGTAAAGATTTCTAAATTGTATTTAACACCTCAAATAAAGTGAATACACTGTATATTTTTAAATTGAACAGAAAAATAATAATAGTGACTTGATTTATCATCTAATTATTTGTTAATCTTTTCAAGGTTTTACACATACTTAGGAACACAGTTACTATTGTAGACAGAATCTAAGATCATGTGGTAGACATTTATTACTTAATCACATATTTGAGCCACCCCACCCCCCCAAAAAAAATAACCTGGGACCTTACATTCTTTTGGTTTCAAACCAAGTTACAAGTAAATATCCTGAAAGTTTTTGTAGTTGGTTTCTATCTGCTTGTTGAAAAACAGAAGCCAAATCCACGTATATCAGCCAAGAATTAGTTTTGTAACTTGGTGAATCACTTGTCTCCTCTGTCAAATGTTATCTTAATACTTTTTAAACTGCTTTTAGCTATTTGGGTATGTAGGTAGAATTCTTCAATCCCACTTAGGTTTCAGGTATATTCCAGCACCACTTGAATTAATTTATTTAATCTTACTGACTAAAAGGATTCTTCATTCTTTTCATGTTATTTTATCTTTTGACTGCTGGCCATAATTCAGCAGAGTATATGAACACAAGCATATATTTGAAGGTAGGAATGGTAGGTCAGTAGTGGAATGTCAAGCGCAATTGACCTAATTGTCAAATAAAATGTGCAGCTTCCAGTTGACATGGTATAAGCTTGAATGATATTTGGATAATATAGATGTAGGATGGATAAGATAGGAGAGTAGCAGCTCGGATGAAAAATGGGAAGATCTAAATCAAGCCTGGCTCTTGTATTCAATCTTTGGATGATCTGTCAAGGATGAGATGATCTATTGTAATCCTGCCCCATCTTCCTAATTCTGAAATTCTTTGAGTTACTTAAAAAACAAAGGAAGCTATATACTGTCTTGAAAAGTTTCTGAAGCTAGTAACTACTATTGCAAAAGATGAAGCTAACAGTAAAACATCTCTTTCTCATGTTATCATGCAACCTGAATGATTCACTTTAAATAGATTTACTTTGTATCTTAACTCCAAACTATGCTAATATTTAATCCTTGACCAGAACCTTGGAATTTTATATTGGTTGAATGCAAATATTCACTAAATAGATTTATGTAACTATAATGAACATTTTCCAAATACTGTTACCAACACGAGATATTACTGTTTAACCTCATGATTATATTTTGATGTAGGTTTTGATCCAATGAAAAATGTCAATGAGCCGGCATTTCTCTGCCTTCTCTTGTTTTGTTTATGTCCTTTGTCTCTTTTCTACTTTCCTTGGCAAACTAAAGTTCCCCTAACACCTTCTTGTCTGCAATTACTTGATCATATTTGTTTTTGCTACTTTCTGAAAAAAGAATTTTCTGTAATGGCAGCAGCACTACTCTGAGAATTGAATTCCACAATAGGTTAACCTCTCCGCTGTCAAGCAATTAAACAAAGTACTAAAGTTAAAAAAAAACAAACAAAAAAAACTTGTATCCCAAATGTTCAAAAAATGCAGATTGAAATCCAGACACAGGAATCCTTTGATAATAGATACTGGGAAATACTGTAAAAAAAAAAAAAAAAAAAAAAAAGAAGAAAAAGGAAAAAAAAGTATTTTTTCCAATGGTTCTCAGCCTAAACACTGTTATTGTTGAAAGCCTTTTCACTTCTTATCCACATTATTCTCATAGTATCTGAACTGATCTCTCTGCCTGATATATTTGCTTGTGCCATTTTTTTTTTTTTAACAGACTTCTGGCCATATGGCTTTGCCTTAAATGCAATTCTGCACCTGTTACCCTCCTTTTGAGTCTAGTATTCATCTGTTTCACAAGTCACTGGGGAGCACCTACTATGTGCTGAGAATCTGGCATTTTCTCTTAGGAGAAGTCACCAATAAATATAATATTCCACATACTATGAAAGAGGTAAACCTAAACATCATAGACAGGGGTTCCTCACCAAGAAGTCAGGAACAAGTGTCCCCAAGAAGTGATAGCAAAACTCAGTTAAATGAGTCAGACAAAAATTCACAGGACATAAATTAGTAAGAGAAATAATGTAGCACTGGGAGAGCTGAGGATCTATGTGAAGCAGGTTCACTGTGCACTGGTTACCAATTTGTCTGAGTCTAGGGAGACAGAACACACTTACAAGCAACAAGTTACATGAAGCAGATGTATCACTTACAGATAGGCAGCAAGAAACAGCAGAAGCCCAAGATTTATTGTGAGTTGAATTCAATTCTGTGAAAAGAAGTCCAGCATTCATTGTGAGTCAGAAAGCTGCCCAGGGAGGATGAGCTCTGGGCTGCGCATGGCCCCCCTTGCACCACAGATGTGGAACCCCTGAGAGGCAGCTCATCCTGGGTTATATACCTTGTGGTCACATAAATCGCTGAGCTAAATTATTGAAGGACATTCTGCTCTGGGAGAAGCCTGGAACAGAACCTAGCTGCTCCAGCCAGTTAGCCTTATCTCAGGATGCTGTACTCTCAGCACACTCTGTGATTATTCTTAAGAATTACACATAAGAAAGGGGAAAGAACTAGGTCACTCCAGAGCCAGCCAGAAAACTGTCCTGCAATCTCCAGTACAGTAAAAGCCTTGTTATGTTATATAATCAGGACCGTTGCTGATTAAAGAGTTAAAGAGAATAATTTTTTTTTTTTTTTTTACAAAAAGATACATCAGTCTTGTATTGGATACAGATTAGGCAACAAAACAAAATACAGCGGTTTTTAACAAGATAGAAATTACCTTTACACATTAGTCTGAACACAACCTATCTAGGACTGATGTGGTAACTTTTATAAGGACCCAGGTGCTTTCTATAAAGCTGTTGTTTTTACCCTTCGCGTGGTGGCCTCTGGCTCCTGGTTGAAGATGATCAATCAGCCATTCCAGCCAGTGAGAGGGAGTGTGGTCCACCTGCTCTCATGCCCACTTCTGAACTCATGTTGAAATGTAATCCTCAATTTATGCTACTACAAAGACACATGCACACGTATGTTTATTGCGGCACTATTCACAATAGCAAAGACTTGGAATCAACCCAAATGTCCATCAGTGACAGACTGGATTAAGAAAATGTGGCACATATACACCATGGAATACTATGCAGCCATAAAAAAGGATGAGTTTGCGTCCTTTGTAGAGACATGGATGCAGCTGGAAACCATCATTCTTAGCAAATTATCACAAGAAGAGAAAACCAAACACCGCATGTTCTCACTCATAGGTGGGAACTGAACAATGAGCTCACTTGGACTCAGGAAGGGGAACATCACGCAATGGGGCCTATCATGGGGAGGGGGGAGGGGGGAGGGATTGCATTGGGGAGTTATACCTGATATAAATGATGAATTGATGGGTGCTGACGAGTTGATAGGTGCAGCACACCAACATGGCACATGTATACATATGTAACCTGCACGTTATGCACATGTACCCTAGAACTTAAAGTATAATAAAAAAAAAAAAAAAAAAAAAAAAAAAAAAAAAAAAAAAAAAAAAAAAGAAATGTAATCCTCAATTTGCCAGTACTGAGAGATGGGACATTTAAGAGGAAATGAGGTTATGAGGGCTCTGCTCTTATAAATGGACTAATTTATTCATAGATTAATGGATTGATAGGTTAATGGATTAATGGGTTATTATGGGAGTGGGACTGATGGCTGTATAAGAAGAGGAAGGGAGACCTGACCTAGCATGCTCAGCCCCCTTACCATGTGATGGCCTATACCACCTCAAGACTGTGCATAGGGTCCCCACTAGCAAGAAGGCCCCCACCAGATGTGGCCCCTTGAACTTGGACTTCTCAGCCTCCATAACTGTAAGAAATAAATTCTTTTTCTTTATACTTTACCTAGTTTCAAGTATTCTGTTACAAGCAACAGAAAATGAACTAAGACTCCCTCTTTTTCTTCACTGCATTTATCTTGCTGTTGTGGGGAGGATAGGAAAGAAAGTGACTACAGTCACTGTCTTCGTACATACCTGCCCTTGGGAAACTGTTAGTCCTTTATTGGCCATATCACTGTGCTTTTCACCTATTTGCTGTGACCATGATAAGTATGGTGAAAACCATAAGCTTTGGCAGTTTGCATGTGATAATAAGCCTGCAGGTATATGGAATATAAGAGTTGAGACTTGGGAGCCTCTGCCTAGATTTCAGAGGATGTATGGAAAAGCCTGGATGTCCAGGCAGAATACTGCTACAGGGCTGGTGCCCTCACGGAGAACCTGTACTAGTACAGTGCAAAAGGGCAATGTGGGGTTAGAGTTCCCACACTGAGTCCCCACTGAAGCACTGCTTAGTGGAGCAGTGAGATGAAGGCCACCAACCTCCAGCCCCTAGAATGGTAGATCCACTGGCAGCTTGCACTGTGTGCCTGGAAAACACATAGGCACTCAATGCCAGCCCCTGAGAGCAGCCATGACCACAGGGGCAAAACTCTCCAAAGCCTTGGGGATCCACCCCTTGCATCAGTGTGCCATGAATGTGGAACATGGAGTCAAAGGAGATTATTTTGGAGTTTTAAGATTAATGAATTCCCTTCTGGGCTTCAGAATTGCATGGAGCCTATGGCTTCTTTCTTTTGGCCAATTTCTCCCTTTTGGAATGGTAATGTTTACCCAACTCCTGTAATTCCATTGTACTTTGAATGTATCTAACTTGATCTTTATTTTACAGGCTCACAGGCAGAAGGGACTTGCCTTGTCTCAGATAAGACTTTGGACCTTGGACTTTTGAGTTAATGCTAGAATAAGTTAAGACTTTGGGGGACTGTTGGCAAGGTATGATTGTATTTTGCAATGTGAGAAGGATGTGAGATTTGGGAGGGGCCTGGGCAGAATGATATGGTTTGGATTTGTGTCCCTGCCCAAATCTCATGTCAAAATGTAATTCCTAGTGTTAGAGATGGGGCCTGGTGGGCAGTGCCTGGATCATGGGGATGGCAGATTTCCTCCTTTGGTGCTATTCTCATAATAAAAGTTCTCATGAGATCTGATTGTTTAAAAATGTGTGGCACCTCTTCCCCACCCTTTCTCCTACTCCAGCCAGGTGAAGTGCTGGCTCCCCCTTTGCCTTCTGCCATGATTGAAAGTTTCTTGAGGCCTCCCCAGAAGCATGCTAGCATCATGTTCCCTGTACAGCCTGTACAACAGTGAGCCAATTAAACCTCTTTTCCGTATAAATTGCCTAATCTGAGGAATTTCTTTATAACAATGTGAAAATGGACTAAAATACCAGGTTGAACAATTTTTGGCAAGTCTATTGCTACCAATTAGAATTCTCCTTCATAGGTAACTCATACTAGTTGTAGGTGGACCTAGGAAGAATCTGTCTTCTATACCTCTCTGGAATTATGAATTCATACTGGTGATTCTTGTCCCTCTCTACTTAGACATTCCACTTTACCCTCTCCTCAGTTTCCTTTCTCTTCTCCAGGTAGCATCAGATAAGCCACATGATTAAGTATAAATGCAATGGTGAAACTGACTATCAGTCTGTCTTTCATGTTGAAATCCTCACACTTGAAGAGTGTTTTTCTAAGGATATCCTGTCCTTGGCAGGATGTTCACCAGTTGGGTACCATTCTCTCCTTTTTCAATGTAGAAATGAAAGGAGAGGACAGTTCACAACTATTGCATGCTCTCAAAGGGCAACTTTTCACATCCCAATACCTCCTCTTTTACTGAATGGGGACAGAGAGATGAGGAGGAAAGATTACTGATAGATGCTACCATCCAGTAGGTATTGTGGGGAGGTGGATGGCAATAATAAGAACACTAACCATTGAGTACTCATATGCCAGGTTCTCTTCTAAGTGTTTTACATATATTAATTCATTTAATTCCTCCCCAAAGCACTATGAGCTAGTACAAATTTCTTTTTGGTGGATGTGCTTAGGTAACTTGCCCAAGTTTACAGTCTTACAAGTGGAGCTAGAATTTGATTCAAGGCACTCCAGTTCTAATGCTTGGTTCCATGAGCAGCTATAGATGCTTAGGTGCTATGGAGGATTGAGGTGCAACTGTCAAGATGACTCAGGAAGAGAGCAGATGTGCAATTTGAAGTAGCTGTTGAAACATGGCAAACACAACATAGTATGATACTAGAGAGTGGGTAGATAAGAAAATAATGCTGGTGTGGCCCGTCAGATAAAGAAGCAGTCATATCTCCTAAAAACAGGTGCTATGTCTCACAAACCAAGTAGCAGTCTTTTTATATAGACATGGTGGGAAAATTGTTGTTAACCCCATATCAGTGTTGTCTGCCACAAATATACAAATGAATAACAAGCTGTCAACAGAAGCACCTTCTCAAGGCATCAAATACAATGATGTATAGCAGGTACTTTAAATCTCCATAGTCCCCTTTGTTTATATTTGCTATATCACTGTGCCCACATATTCAGCAAACCCTATAACTGTAAATAAACTGGACTTCAGTCCTGTGACATCACATAAAATGTTTGAATATTTTCTAGACAGAATTGGCAAATTGTTTTTACTGAATGAACAGAATTTGCAACATAATCATGTTAGTATGTGTGAGTGCTGTATCTATATAAAAGTGCCTTGTTAAGTGATAAGAAATCATCTGCCAATCTTATGTTTCTTCATATTTAATCATATATATATATATTAAATATTTACACAAAGGTGATAATAGAATTATGTGACCACAGTAGAAATACAAGAGGATTCTAATTCTATAATATTACGCCTAAAATTGTAATCCACTTAGTTTAATCATTCTTCATTGTAAATGTTTTATAACTTGACAGATATTATTTAAAAAGGCAAAATATGGCATATTATTAAAAAAATCCTCTTACCAAGTGTTCTTGGCATTTGACAATGCCATTAAGCTAAAAGTATTGAAGACAGAGTTTTAAATCATGTGAAGCTGTGGGTAAGCTGATCTTTTCCAAAAAGGTTTACAGAAAATGTGTTTTAGTTTATTGCCATGAACAAATGGAGGCAACCTATGTTTTTTTGAATTTTTGAGATTAGTAATATATCCATAGAGTAGCAGTGTCATACATTATCGTACCAATGTACCATGGATTATATTACCCCTATGGCACCTATTTCTCATCCCCCCAAAAAAACCAATAAGAATATTTGAAATATGGAGTGATAAAATGCTTCAGACAATTTTCCAGATATCTAATTTCTAAGCAAAGAAGACAAAACACAAAGTAGAGCAAATAACAGAGGTTTGAGGTAAGCAGATATAAATTTCTTCATAGATGGCCATCAAAATGAACAGAAAGAGATTGCAGGATCAGTGCACCAAACTGCCAAGACAACTTCAGTAAATAGTTTAGAACACATAGCAGCCCCCACTCCATGGCTAACGATAATTAAATCCTAGTCACAAGCTGCTCCTACAATTGAAAAATGTTGATTTTGCTAGCTTTGAATTGTCATCTCTTTAAGAATAAATATTGATGACTTAGTGCCATTTTAGGTAGGTATTTTAAGAACCCACTAGTAACATACACACCTATCTTCCCAACAGCTGGGCTGTTAACATAATAATTTATACAACATCACCTGCTGATCCTGGAGCCCCACTCTGAGGAGAGAAGTTATGCATAATTAATTATATTCATATTTTAATATTCATATTGCTGATTATGATTGCTTGTCATGATTTATTATCCAAACTTCATATGTGAGGCAAAAGCATTATAAAAGGTATGTTTTAAAAAGTTGTTTTATTTTTTCATTAGAACTAATTGATTTGTAGATGTACAGTTTTCTTTACATAATGGAAGCATATTTAGATTACTCTGTGAACAAAACCACAATTACTCTCCTCATTTTTAAAAGGTACAAAATTATTTGTCTTTTTTGCCAATTTCTTACTTGATTTAGAGACCATGAATGTGAACACACCATTTTTATTTAAAATTCCCTGTCATGCTATAGCTTGCCTCTCTCTTAAACAGTGATAACATATGTATTGACATACTAACAAGAAGAATTTGAATTAAGGAGGAAAAGAGTGTCTGAAAAGAATTCCATATTTCTCCATGTAGTAATAAGGAACTAATCTGTTATTTCTTAATAGGAGTAAAATTTAGAGATATTTTTGATAACTTATGAATATTAGATTATCTGCTGTTAATTAAACTCAGGTCTGATATGACTCCTAAAACATCATATGCAGCAGTAGATGCCATGACAAAATGAAAGTACATCATCTCTATCTACTGGAATTTCCTTGAGATTTAGCTTCAAAAGGCAAAAACTAGTTCAGATTTCACAGAGAAAATAATAATGGAGAACAATTTATATACAAGTACAATTTTTCCTGTTGCAACATTTAGGTACAGAAATTCATTCAAATTATTGGGAGAGGCCGGGGGCGGTGGCTCAAGCCTGTAATCCCAGCACTTTGGGAGGCCGAGATGGGCAGATCACGAGGTCAGGAGATTGAGACCATCCTGGCTAACACGGTGAAACCCCGTCTCTACTAAAAAATACAAAAAAAACTAGCCGGGCGAGGTGGCGGGCGCCTGTAGTCCCAGCTACTCGGGAGGCTGAGGCAGGAGAATGGCGTGAACCCAGGAGGCGGAGCTTGCAGTGAGCTGAGATCCGGCCACTGCACTCCAGCCCCGGCGACAGAGCGAGACTCCGTCTCAAAAAAAAAAAAAAAAAAAAGAATTATTGGGAGAAAACTGCCAATGTGTAGTTTGTGTGTCTCTTATATTCATACATGGAGGAGTTTGTTTACATACTAGTCAGTATTTAAGCTGAATTTGGGGAATTCTATTTTAGTTATGCAGGGGCGCTGAATATGATGTACTAACACTTCTATTTAAAAGAAGTTGTGAGTACTGAATTTGTAATCTAAATGTTAGTAAAATTAAAAAGTGAGATGGAGATGGAACTGGGCTACTTGCCATGTAATATAGTTTGGCTAGTACATATATTTGGTTAGACAAAACAAATTAAACGCAGAAAGGAGGTAAAAGATGTTTTATTGCAAAAATCATATTCAATCCGAAAGTATCTTAGATTGAATCGTTATTTTCTTTCTTTAATGAATATATATGTTAGGTTGGAAGTCATTAAGCTTTAAAAATTTAGAGAATATTTCTGTATGGCAAAGTAAAAAACCTATTAATTAATCTGAGTTTCTGGCATGCTTTGTTCCATTAAGTATAGACTTCTAGGAAAAAGCAAAATATAGGAGAAGAAACAACAGAGAGAAAAACTAGAGGTTAATTGCCTTTGTTGATTTCCAAGTAGTTTTGACAGCTCTGATCCATTAAAATATGTGTAAAAATTGATGAATGTGTTCTTAGTAACAGTGTGTTTTAAAGAAGACTTTTCTCAGCCGGGCGCGGTGGCTCAAGCTTGTAATCCCAGCACTTTGGGAGGCCGAGAGGGGTGGATCACGAGGTCAGGAGATCAAGACCATCCTGGCTAACACTGTGAAACCCCGTCTCTACTAAAAAATACAAAAACTAGCCAGGCGAGGTGGCGGGCGCCTGTAGTCCCAGCTACTTGAGAGGCTGAGGCAGGAAAATGGCGTAAACCCGGGAGGCGGAGCTTGCAGTGAGCTGAGATCTGGCCACTGCACTCCAGCCAGGACTACAGAGCAAGACTCCGTCTCAAAAAAAAAAAAAAAAAAAAAAAAAAAAGACAAGAAGACTTTTCTCAACACTGAGGTTTTATTCCATTTGTAATCTAAATAAAAGCTGATTAAGTTAAATGTATAGAAATATCAGCTTCTGTAAGTGTGCATTCTTATGCTAAAAAATATTGGGTAGTTTTCTCATAGCTTTCCAATGGAGTTTGCACATTCACATCAGAGTTTATTTGGTGGAAAGGAGTAATACCTGATTATTACTTTTTCTTTTTCTTGCTATTTTCCTTCTTGGGGTAGGTAAATAAAACTTTAGAGTGATTGCATGAGTTATCTGTTGCTACATAACAAGTTATCCCAAAATATCATAGCCAAAAACAACAAATATTTATTATTTCACTATTTCTGTGGGTCAGGAACGTTAGAGTAGTTTACCTGAAAGGTTTTGGTTTAGAGTCTCTCCTAAGGCTGCCATTAAGTTATTGGTTGGGGCTACAGTCATGTAAAGGTTTAGGTGGGGGAGGATTATTCTAAGTTCACCTATGTGGTTGCTGGCAGGCCCTGGTTCTTTGCCGCATGCCCTTCCCACAGGGTGCCTGATGACATGACAAGCAGCGCCCTCAGGTAGGGAGAGAAAAGGAAGGGTAAATACAAGTGCAGCCAAGATGAAAGACACAATCTTTTGATGAACTAATCTAGGAAATGACATCACATTTTCTGTCATATTCAATTCATAAAAGAGAATCACTAAGTCCAACCCACACTTAAGTGGAAATAGTTAAGTTCTACTTCTTGAAGGAAGGCTATTGTATGAATTTTCTATTGCTGCTGCAGCAAATTACCACAAATATAATAACTTTAAAGACTCAAATTTAGCATTATACAGTTCTGTAAGATCAGAAGTCCAATATAAAAGTATTAGTAGGGCGATATTCCTTTCTGAAGTCTCCAGGGAACAATTCATTTTCTTGTCTTTCCCAATTTCTCGCAGCCTCCTTTATTCCTTTGCTTGTGGCCCCTTGTTCCATATGCAAACCCAACAACGATGGGTTGAGTGGCATATCATGCCACTATGACCTCCTCTTCTTCCCTCCTCTTCCAAATGTAAAGACACTTCTGATTACATTCGAATGTACCCAGATTATCCAAGGAAATCTCCCTATTTTAAAGTCAATTTAATTTCCCTTTACTTTGTAATGTAACATATTTACATGTCCCAGGAATTGTAGTGTTGACATCTTCGGGGGACTTTTATTCTGTCTACTACAGTTGTCAAATAATTCGTGGAGATATATATATATATTTTGAGACAGAGTCTCGCTCTGCCACCCAGGCTGGAGTGCAGTGGCCGGATCTCAGCTCACTGCAAGCTCCGCCTCCTGGGTTTACACCATTCTCCTGTCTCAGCCTCCGGAGTAGCTGGGACTACAGGCGCCCGCCACCTCGCCCGGCTAGTTTTTTTGTATTTTTTAGTAGACACGGGGTTTCACGGTGTTAGCCAGGATGGTCTCGATCTCCTGACCTCGTGATCCTCCCGTCTCGGCCTCCCAAAGTGCTGGGATTACAGGCTTGAGCCACCGCGCCCGGCCGGATATATTTCTTAAACCTCCACAGTAATCGGTAACTGTTAAATAATGTACCTAGAATCATCCTCCTGCTGAAATGCACACACTCAAGGTCCAGTCCTTTCAGAATATTTATTGAAGTCTAGTGGATCACTAACCCAGGTACAAAACTGCCTGCACTAGTTATTCAGTATCCAATAGAGATGAACTTCAACACCTTTCTCTTGCTCAGGCATCTATGGTTGCCCAGATTAAGTAGGATAAAATTTCTACCCTAAAGTAGGAGAAAGTAATGGGGTTTAGTTTAAGAAATATATACGTCTGGTGTCAGAAAGAATTTGTTACAATCTGAGTTTTACTAGAATACTGCCATGTGGCCTTATGAAGTTTACTCATTTCTCTTGCCTAAGGTTTTCTTACTTATATAATGAGGGAAATTATATTGCTATTGCACAGATATTGTACAGACTCATTTATAATTCAGAAATTGATTATTTCATCTTCTTTGTTGTCCAAAATCTACTGTTTTATAAAATAACTGCTATTGATACTGTTACGTATCTGTGATCTGATCTTTTTCTTCTGATTTTTGAGGTTACTGATAAATAGTATCTTTTTGAAAACATAGTCTAGACCCTCCACCAGTGATTTATATGTCTCAGCTGTTTGAGGCAGGTACCTAGCCTAGACATCAAGACTCCTTTTTGAGGAATCACATATTTCCCCACTTGCCTATCTTATAGGCCTTTCCTAGACATAATAATTATGCCAAAAGTCTTTTAATATTTTATTCATAAACAAGCCCCAAGCTAATTTATCCATGTACCCTTAGATATTCTTTTTCAAACTGAAACTTCTGTTACTATAAAATTAAAAATTATAAAATTGATTGTTATTTGTGAATGATGCTGTAAATTTAGTTTAAAATTCAACATAGAAGATAAAATTAGATTTCTTTTCTGTGTTGATATGAATACAAATTTGGGTGGAACAGAGCATGGTGGTAAAAATAATGTTCTTAGTAGATTAGGAGACCTATAGAACAGAAATGTACTTAAAGTTGGTACGTTATACAAATAATTTATTGTTGCATCCAAACAGCTGTGATATTCTACCAATTTAAACAAGCTGAGATATGAGTATCACATTGTATACATATTTTATGTATACACAGTCATGAACCAGAAATACAAAAATTTTGGTGATAATCTGATATTGAGATAAAAGGAAAATATCAGCATATTTCCACAGAATCTGTCTCTTTACTACCTATCACAGTTGGATTTTAGAAATGTTTACATTTACCATATAAATTATTTACATTTTGGTTATGTTTTATTAGAAATTAGTTGGAAATCTCTAATCAAAATGTTAAGCAAAATTCAGATTTTTAAGTTTGTAAAGAATTTCAGTTATTAAGAGTAAATCTCATGAATGAAAAGACAAATTTATTCTTATAAAAGCAAAGAAGGGAGTAAATAAACATTGAGAGATCTAAAGGAATACAAGATTTAATTTGAATGCCAATTATTAGGCTCTGAAATATCTCAATTTGAAGGAAAAGGTTTTGTTTGTTTGTTTTTTTATTTTTTATTATACTTTAAGTTCTAGGGTACATGTGCATAACGTGCAGGTTTGTTATATATGTATACTTGTGCCATGTTGGTGTGCTGCACCCATCAACTCGTCAGCACCCATCAATTCATCATTTATATCATGTATAACTCCCAATGCAATCCCTCCCCCCTCCCCATGATAGGCCCCAGTGTGTGATGTTCCCCTTCCCAAGTCCAAGTGAGCTCATTGTTCAGTTCCCACCTATGAGTGAGAACATGCGGTGTTTGGTTTTCTCTTCTTGTGATAGTTTGCTAAGAATGATGGATCCTTTCCTTACTCCTTATACGAAGATTAATTCAAGATGGATTAGAGACTTAAATGTTAGACCTAATACCATAAAAACCCTAGAAGAAAACCTAGGTAGTACCATTCAGGACATAGGCATGGGCAAGGACTTCATGTCTAAAACACCAAAAGCAACGGCAGCAAAAGCCAAAATTGACAAATGGGATCTCATGAAACTAAAGAGCTTCTGCACAGCAAAAGAAACTACCATCAGAGTGAACAGGCAACCTACAGAATGGGAGAACATTTTTGCAATCTACTCATCTGTCAAAGGGCTAATATCCAGAATCTACAAAGAACTCAAACAAATATACAAGAAAAAAAAACAAACAACCCCATCAAAAAGTGGACAAAGGATATGAACAGACATTTCTCAAAAGAAGACATTCATACAGCCAACAGACACATGAAAAAATGCTCATCATCACTGGCCATCAGAGAAATGCAAATCAAAACCACAATGAGATACCATCTCACACCAGTTAGAATGGCAATCATTAAAAAGTCAGGAAACAACAGATGTTGGAGAGGATGTGGAGAAATAGGAACACTTTTACATTGTTGGTGGGATTGTAAACTAGTTCAACCATTATGGAAAACAGTATGGCAATTCCTCGAGGATCTAGAACTAGATGTACCATATGAAGGAAAAGGTTTTAATGGAGCTTCTATTTATAATTAGATAGTTATCTTCTGTACCAGAATAGAATGAAATTGAGAATGCCTGTAACTGCATGACATCTACATTTGCTGAGACATTCAGAATAAAATTAAAACATTTTTGACAGGTTTAATAATATAAAATATGTCAAAGAAAAGTACTCTGTGAATGGAGGTAAAAAGACCACACTTATAAAAATATTGGGGCTAAAATATTTACACATTCCACTTCAAATATAGAATAGGGAATCTCTTCCATTTATCATAATTGGCTCTGAGCTTATTTTCCTCAGCACCTGTAAGAGGAAGTATTTTCTCAATTAAAAATGTAATACTTACAAAGCAAAGTCACTGGAAAAAGTCAACAGTGTCAAAACTATTGATGAAAAAATGCAACTTTGAAGACCTTTAACATTTTATGAAAAATTAGAAATAATACAGAAAAATTAATTTTACAGAAAAATATAAGTGACCAGGATATGATAGACAGGTCAAAAAACCTAAGCAAAATGTCTGGAAAATTTTTCAGTTCATTTATATTTAATATTCAGATCATCAACCTAAATTTGTTTTAATTACCCTTTAGCCTAAATATGTTTATTAAAAGAATTTATGGAACCTATAGAACCAGTGATAATTATATCATCCAATGAATTAATTAAAATTTTAAAATTATATAATTTTAATAATTTCAATGCTCCCTTTTACTCTAAAGTGACCACATAGATACTAAATTGCAAGATCATCCTAACTATAACCTTGTTCATGAGTCCACTTTTTACTTTCCACAGCAATGTTGAGTCACAGAAGCTCAGATAATATACTCATTGATTAACTCATTCCCATATTTAACAAACACTAAGCTCCATCTATGAGTCAAGTATTGTTCTAGGTTCATTGAATATATTTTTGAGCAAAACAGGCAAACACGGGAGGGGGTCCAGTAATACACAACTTACTAATAAATTTTAAAATAGCATCGTGTATTAGGAGTTATAAATCCTTTGGAAAACAAACATTCAAGAAGGGTAATGGGGCTTATGAGTGTAAAGAGTGGTAGGGAGATGACAATTTGCAATATTAAATAGGTGGGAAGGTGACATGAGCAAAGATTTGGAGGAATTTAGGGAGTTAGCCATGCATCATCTATGGGAAGAGCAGGCCAGGGGAGAAGAAGCCACTACAGGGAAGGGCAATGATGCACCAGGCATGTGTGAGATGCAGCAAATAGACCAGAATAGTTAGAGAGGAATAAAGGGGCAGTAGCAGGATATGAGACATGAAGGGCAAGAGAGGGAATGCAGTGGGATAGAAAGAGGAAAGATACAGATGGCACACTTCCAAAATCCTCCAAACATTGTTGCTTACACAACAGCTAGAAGAATTTTTATTTCACTGGATGTTTTGTGTTCTTACTTTTGTATTAGCTTGGCTTTGTTATTAAATATCAGATATCCCATTTCTCTCCTATCTTTGGTGAAGGATCTTAGATCTTTTGTAATTCCTTGATTCCTTGCTCTTTCAGGGATGCATTCTCAGTCAAAAGAGCTCTTTGAAGTTTTGCTTCCTTATAGAATTCTTAAGAATCACATTTAATTCAATGGCTTTTTACTTTATATATGCTCATAGAGACTTTATGAAAAGAATCTTTTTGAAAATAAAATTACTAAATATTTGGTAATTTCTCAACAAATTATATAGGCCTTGCCATAAGCAATGGATTTTTTAAATAAAAAAGTCAGCTTTATCTACAGAATATGATATTTGGAGTGAGAGCTGAACTCAGGGTCCTGGCATCACTAATTATTTGCTGCATTACCTTATGCGAATAAGACTTTCTGACCTTCAATATCTATAAATGGGAATCAATAATAAGACCCACACCACAAGTTCATTGTCAGATTTTTCTAAATGTGTGTGAAAATTTGCTCAACTATGAAATGATGTACAAAAGTTACCATTATTATCATCAATGCATTAATATAGCATTATTCCATTCTAAGCTTTAGAATGGAATAATTAGAGAAGCATGTTTCAAATGTCTTTCCTGAAAGCTTTATTCTTCTGCTCAGAATTCCTAGTATTCCTTTTCAAAACATCTTAAAACAATAAAGTATTTAATATATAATTGAAGGAAAGGATTTAAGTTAAATGTGTTATATTCTAGGGTTGTATACTTCTCTCTACATGAAACACATTTAGCTTCCTAACATTAGCTCTGCTTTTCATTATATTTATGAATTACAAAATACCTCACACAGTAGCCTTGGTTTTTTAAATGTGGAATACAAAGTTGTCACAAAAAGGACCTAAGAAAATTAAGTCCATATATACGTGTATGAAAAGAGAGAAGTGAGAAAAGTGAGGGAACAAAGAAAAGAAATACCAAAATCTTGGGGTCTCCTTTGCTTCACTGAGGTAAAACCTGAGAGTTCTCAAGGAAACCGATGATCCCGACTTTCTGTTGGTTGAATTTTACCAACAGAATATTATTTAAGCAATGTTTTGTCCTCAGGTATGAAACTAAATAAACTCTTGGGATGCAATGAAATTAATAGTGTTAAGTTTGTTCACTAATGATGAATATATAGCTGAGATTTTTCACCATGTGATTTTTAGTCTTGATTCTCATAACAGTTGTATTCACTGTTGATGTCGATAATCACTGAGTATATATGTCAAATTGTTAAGCAAAGTTCTAAACATATTCAGGAGGCTACTGGTGAACACTTGTCTGGATTTTGTTCTATTCATTGGATTTCTATAGGCTTTATCTCTTAATGAAATATGCCTCCTTCATTTTTAACTTTTGTAGGAGAAAGATGTTCATGGAATATAGAAAATACTTATTCAGAAAACTTATTCAAGATAACAGAAGACACAAAATATTTTTTTAATCCAAATTGTAAGCTTTAGGAATTAAGTAAATACAAACTTGTTAATTAACTGCGTTATCATTTAGTGTTTGCTTTGTATCCTGTATGAAATATGCTTGTGTTCTCAGCTAAAATGTTTAGACTAGACATAGATGAAGCATGCACCAAAGCCACAAGGATTCATCAAGTTTCATGGTCACTTATGTGTCAAGGCAAATCAAAGGTGTTTTGACAATTAGCTAATAGAACAAAGAAACAAAAGAAGGGAGACAGATCTCTATGACTCAACTGATAGAGCGGAGGCATTTGCCGAGTTTCCTGGTAGATGTTGTTCCATAAAACGTCCAACATTAGAATCCGTGTCTCGGGAAGAAACCACCTCATATCCCAAGAACGAACCCTGATGATGTTCTTACGAATAGTTCTCAGTGTGCTGCCATGTTCCCAAAGTGTAAAGGCTACCTCTTTATTATGCTGCTTATTACATTTTCTATAGTTAGTGGTAGGTTTGCCTTTCTCTGTGATATCCTTGAGCGCACAAAAACGTTCATGTTTGTTTACCCCATCTTATCCTGGTACCAGGGATGCGTTGTATGTTCAAATAATTATTTGATCAATGAAAATGAATACTCCCTGACATTTTAATTTTCTTCATTATATAACCTTTGAATGATTTACAATAAATATAGAAGGGCATTCAATATATATGTACTTTTTTTTTCACTTCAGTTTCTGTTAGGGAGAAAAAAGTCTGAATCTAAATAAGTCACATACAATGATCAAGCTTACCAAATAACTAGTAAGAAGTTCAAGTTTCCACTTTGATTTGCCCTTGCAGACACAGCCTGGGAGCATGGAGAATTTTCTGGTAACAAATGGGAATCTGGCCAACCAGTGATCTCTACATTAGCATTCTAATAACCAGAGGCCAACGTGCCATAGTGCTGTGTCAGAACTAATTTATGAAACTAGGTCCAAAGGCTCATTAAAGTGGTCACAATTCAGTGACTGCCCAGTAAAATTAGACTACAGTTTCATTCTTATAACACTGAATATTTTAACATACTATTAAGGACATACTTCAAGTGTTAAAACTAGCTTTAATTCTGTGAAGGGAAAAACAACAACATTAGAAAGCTATTTACTTTTGAAGAAAATTGGCTCCAATCTCAGATTTTTTGGCTCCAAATGCTTCAAACGTTCATAGTTTAGAGCCCAGGGTGGGCTGTACTTGCATTTGAGAGTCTGGTACATTTGTGAGGTTTTTGTTTTGTTTTGTTTTGTTTTATTTTGTTTTGTTTGTGGGGTTTTTTTTTGTTTTGTTTTATTTTGTTTCCTCAGAGTAAAAGCACTGCTGTGTAGCTCTTGCAAACCACAGGGCTGTGAACCCACCTGGCCAGGAAATTGCAGGCAGCACAGTTGGGAGTTGAATTTTCTTCTCCTCTGCTGCCAGACAGATCTCCCTACAGCACTCTTTAAATCAGGCATCCTCTGCCGTGATGCCAGAGCTCCTGGGACGCAGAGTGCATTGCTTTACAGGCTGCTTTCCACAGCCAAACTGGGTTTGAGTGGCATAGAAAGTGCGACATTCAAAATCTTGTGAAGAACAAGGAGAGGTAGTGGGGAAAGTTCTAGACTGGGAGTCTGGTGCAGCTGCAGTTCAATCTACTGCTAACTCTCAGACAGTCCTGTCTGCTGCTAGGGCAGGGTATCACCACTTTTGCCAGCACAATGCTTGGCACATAGGTTTTGCTCAATAGGAAAGGTGGTTATAGTGAACTGAACTAACAGTACAGATAGGAAAGCCATTTAATTTCTCAGTATCTCAAACACCTATATATATGAAGTGGGAAGAATGGCTCTTGCTGTGCTTATTTCACAGAGTTGTTCTGAGGATCTCAAGTAATAATAACTACCAAAACACTTTTTGGTGGTATGGTGCGTATACTTGAGTAATGTATGGTTATGTCCATTCACTTGTCAAACATAACAGACTGCTTTCTTCATCTCCTGAATTTTTATTCAATGGAACAGCAGTGTATCCCTAAATCTTCTAAATGTGAACAATAAAAGATGTGAAATGACTTTTCCTGGCAGTCTGCATGCCATGACAGAATTATTTAGACTTCTATTTAAACCTGGGTGAGGAAGAAAAAAAAAACCTCAAAGAATAAAGATTTGTCTTTTAATTAATTATTTCAGAAAAATGTTTCTTTTAGACTTGTCCATATTTAGAAGATACTATTGATAGTTTGGATGTCCTGTTATATTATAAATTAGATATCATTTCCATATCAAAGTTAAATATCTCTGAAAAGTGACAGAGCCAGCAGGGACTGCTAGTGGTAGAGTAAGTTCCAAGTATCAGTTTATTGTAGCAGTGTAAATTATACTTAATTTAAAAGACTACATTAACTTTTAAAATGAGGGTACTCCAAGTTGAATCCATGGCAAATAAATAAATATACAATGTTTTCCTAAATATGTCAGGGTATCTCATAAAGCAGTATCCTGGAGGAGCTCTGATTTAATGGATGCTAATAGATTTATTATCCAAAATATCCTAAATTCATGTATATGTAAGAACATTTGAGTTAAATACAAGTGAGTCTTTTTTTTGCAGTTTTATCTTAAGTGTAAACAGCCAAGAAAAGGATATAATGTAACATTGTTTACTAACGGTTTTACTGTGATAAATTTGTTTCACAATACCTAATAACATCTCCCAGCTGGGCACAGTGGCTCACACCTATAATCCCACCACTATGGGAGGCCGAGGTGGGTGGATCACAAGGTCAGGAGATTAAGACCATCCTGGCTAACATGGTGAAAGCCCATCTCTACTGAAAAAAAAAAAAATACAAAAAATTAGCCAGGCATGGTGGCACACAGCTGTAGTTCCAGCTACTCGGGAGGCAGTGGCAGAAGAATCGCTTGAACCTGGGAGGCAGAGGTTGCAGTGAGCTGAGATTGCACCACTGCACACCAGCCTGGGCAACAGAGCGAGACTGTCTCAAAAAAAAAAAAAAAAAAAAAAAAAAAAAAAAGAAAGAAAAGAAAAAGAAAAACTCCCAAAACATTGTTCTGATAAACACCACTTTAGAAAATGTGTTGGCAAAATGTGTTTGGTTAGACTCACTGGAGCCCAAACAAAGTTATCCCTTTTGGTCTGTATAAATTTAATTAACAATAGACTTACTGAGCATCTGTTGCCTAAACAGCAATGTGCAGAGTGCTGAAGGTCTTAAGAAGCTGAATGAAATTATGACTGCCCGTTAGAAGTCCAAAGTCAAAGGGCACCCATACTCAGTGTCATGGAAATGGTGTAATAAAGTAGGTGCAAGGAGGGAGAGTCACATCCATGTGGGTGCAGAATTGAAAGTATCTTCCCAAGATTCAAAAACATGAAATACTAGAAAGTCATTGAGATTATCTGTAATAGTATGCTTACAAAGATTGGTCAAATAAACATATTTACGTGGCTGGTTAGTATTTTGGTGGATGACACTTCGGAATAGCACTTGTCTCCATTTGCTTCATCTCATTTGCCTCAAGTTAGAATAGGTTCAGCTCATTGACTTTTTTCCGTTCCATAACTTTATAATTATTTCTATCATAGTATCATGGTATTGCTTATTCAGTTTTAAAACGAAGAAGAAACGAAAATTGGCTAAATTTTTGAGAGCAGTTAATATATTTTTAATTCACTTACTGTGAAAAATATACAGTTAGTAGTCCAACAGGATATTTTTCAGTTGTTTGAACCTGAGGTTTAGTATCAGAAGGATAATTTTGGAGCAAATTTTACTTTTTTTATACTTTTTACATGCTAACTTGAAATATTGAAACTTCAGAATAGAGATGGGTCTATTCTCTGTTTACAGAGAATCATGGCAAAATGCAAATGGCCCTTCTCCCTTCAAGTGGGGGCGTGCCAGGCATCAACTAGCCACAGGTAGAGTTCTCTTAACCTGTGGCTAGTTCTCTTCTGCTTTATCCCTGTGGCTGGAATGGAGTGAGGGTAGCTAGCTCCTCCACACAGATGTGATGTGTAGTGCACCCAAACATAAATAAGCCTTATCAAAAGAATTCATCTTAATGGTGCCTGTTTGGTTTTATCAGTCCTCACTCAGAAGAATATAATTCTAATAGCCAGATAACAAGGTGGACCAGCCTAGTATATAGGCATCTGTAAAGGTACTTCTGCACAATGACTACAAATTTAACTAGGCTTTTTGAAATATGCCAAAAGCATTTATTGGTAGTGGTTAAACCCACATCATTTCCTGAAAACGATTTAAGAGCTCTGAACATTGATATTTTGTATAAATTTGTTTATAAATCCAGAAAACAAATAAATAACATCTTACTTTTTATATCTCAATGTTTTTCTACAAAGCCCCTAGCTTACGAGAGTGTAGAAAATTGAACCTTGGTCGTTCTTCCATTTACTCTACTTTATGAGTAACTTACACAGTGCCAGGATAATCAGGGAACAAAACCTCAGGAGACCTCTCTGTTTTTGGTGACCACAGAGTTACTGCTAGGATGCCATACTGTGTGTCTGGTCCCTTCAAGGCCAACAGCTCTTGAGGCCTGAGAACCTAAACCTTGGCTTCCAACGAAGCTGGATTGTCCTGAATACCCAATTAGATCTTGTATTTATAAAAGTTCAATACAAAGGGACTGCTTGTTCATTTGAATCTTGGCAAAGCTTATGTTCAGCATGATTACCTGAGCTCTTTGCCCACTGTACCCTCCTCCGTGGAATACTTTCTGCCCCTTTCACCCTTCTGTCTACTAAAACCAGGTTTTAGATGATAAACAATATAGCACTGCAAAATATGTAAATATGCATACAGATATCCTTCACTTAGGACGGGGCTACATCCCAATAAACCCTTGGCAAGTTCAAAACACTATAAATTGAAAATGCACGGCTGACTAGGAGCTATGGCTCACTTCCACTGCCCAGCAAAGCGAGAGAAGTATAGTTTCTGCAGAATACAAATTGCTTTCCTACCTTTTAAAAACTCAAAAATCATTAAGTCAAACTGTCCTAACTCGGTGACCATCTGTATTTAAACATAAATTTCCATACATCCAAAAGAAAATTCTGCATTTGAACATGCTTCATTGTATACAAGTGACAAAGTATTTTCTTCAGCATTTTCAATACCTTTGAAAGGAGGTTAATGTGTGGAAATACTGAGTTTAACAACATTTCATGAAAGGTTTTTCATCATATGAATATGCTGTCAAGCTCCGAAGTGTGTTTTCAGAATCACTGACAGTATATTATTTTAAAAAACAAGATAATGCTACAATATTTTGTCAATAGACTTAAGTCTCAAGCTTTTCATTGATGAGAATAATTTTACATGTTAATTTTATGTCATTAAGTCTAAGCTAGAAACATATAAAAGATGTCCGATGATATTTTCATGGGCATGTGCCCTCTACCATCATTATAGAGTTTAAAAACCTTGTAGAAATCTTTTTATTTTACATGCTTTTTTTGTTACAACTGTGTCACATCTAAAAGATTCAGACAGTCTTAATCTTGGCTGTGCCTTATTCCAAGTCATACAAGAGTCACTGTCTTCATGATTGATTCTTGGGTCTTTCATCTACTCAGTACCCTAAATTATATCCCACTCAAATCAGGTTTGAAGCTCTAATTGGGGTTTCTAATGATCTTCTCACACCCAATAATCCACCCACAACATGTTCTCTTTTCTTAAATATAGCAGCTCACAATCTGCTAAAACCATTTGTTCACTAAAACCTAATGTCTCTAGCCCAGCATGGTGGCTCATGCTTTTGTAATCCCAGCACTTTGGGAGGCCGAGGCGGGTGGATCACTTGAGGCCAGGAATTGGAGACCAGCCTGGCCAACATGGTGAAACCCCATCTCTGCTAAAAATGCAAAACTTAGTCGAGCAGGATGATAGGTGCCTGCAATTCCAGCTAGTTGGGAGACTGAGGCAGGAGAATCACTTGAACCCAGGAGGCGGAAGTTGCAGTGAACCGTGGGCGACAGAGTGAGACTCCGTCTCAGAGGAAAAAAAAAAAAACGATTTTCTCTGACATGAATACTTATCAACACATAATTTACAATTTTCATTCTTATTAAATTCTTTATTAGTTATAAATTACATACAGAATATAATAAGTTATGAGGAATAATGCTATGATTTAAAGCCATGCTCTTACCGCCCAATTTAGAAATAGAAATAGTACCTTGCTATTAACTTGAACGTCGTCTGAGTGTCATTTCCAAGTCCCACACTTTTTCTACCCCTTTAGAGGTAAACTTCATGCTGAATTCCCTATTTATCTCTGCCTTCTTTTTTTAGAAAATTTTTCATTTCCATAGGTTTTGGGGAACTGGTGGTATTTGTTTACATAAGTTCTTTAGCGGTGATTTGTGAGAATTTGATGCACCCATGACCCGAGCAGTATACACTAAACTCAGTTTGTAGTCTTGTACCCTTCACCCCCTCCCACCTTTTCCTACAAGTCCCCAAAGTCCATTGTATCATTCTTATGCCTTCGCATCCCCGTAGCTTAGCTCCCACTTATGAGTGAGAACATACGATGTTTGGTTTTCTATTCCTGAGTTGCTTTACTTAGAATTATAGCCTCCAGTTCCATCCAGATTGCTGCAAATGGCAGTAATTTGTCCCTTTTTATGCTTGAGTAGTATTCCATATATATACTATATTCTGAGTATATAGTGTATATATATATGTGTGTGTGTGTGTGTGTGTGTGTGTGTGTATATATACACACACACACACACACACACACATATCACAATTTCTTTATCCACTTGTTGACTGATGGGCCTTTGGGCTCGTTCCATATTTTTGCATTTGCGAATCATGCTGCTATAAATATGCATGTGCAACTATGTTTTTCAAATAATGACTTCTTTTCCTCTGGGTAGATACCCAGTAGTGGGGTTGCTGGATCAAATGGTAGTTCAATTTTTAGTTCCTTAAGGAATCTTCTGTAGTAGTTGTACTAGTTTACATTCCCCCAGCAGTGTAGAAGTGTTCCCTTTTTACCACATTCATGCCAACATCTATTATTTTGTAATTGTTCTATTATGGCCATTCTTGTGGGGGTAAGGTAGTATTGCACTGTGGTTTTGATTTGCATTTCCCTGATTATTAGTGATGTTGAGCATTTTTTCAAATGTTTGTTGGCCATTTGTATATATTCTTTTGAGAATTGTTTATTCATATGCTTAGCCCACTTTTTTATGTGATTCTTTAGTTTTTTCTTGCTAATTTGTTTGAGTTCTTTGTAGATTCTGGATTTTAGTCCTTTGTCAGATGTATAAATTGTGAAGATTTTCTCCCACTCTGTGGGTTGTCTGTTTACTCTGCTGACTGTTTTGTTTGCTGTGTAGAAGCTTTTCTTTTCTAGTTTTATCCCATGTATTTTTATTTTTATACAATATATCATTCAATTTTGCAATTTAATTTACATAAAAGAATTCATACTGTATTTTTCCAGGCATTATTTTTGTTCAGTGTTAGGTTTCTGAGGTTATCAATGTATCAATATTTCCTATGGCTCTAATTCATTTTCTCTCTCTCTCTCTCTGTCATTTCTCTACTGTTGTGTAGTATTCCTTTTAGTAAATATGCTACCATTTGTTTACCCTATTAAAAATACAATGGATATTTGTGTTCTTTTCCAGGAATCTTTTCAATTCCAATGTACTATAATGAACATACTTGTATATATCATATGGTACACATGTGTAAAAGATTTTTTAAGTGTGTACTTCCTGGATCACAGTGTTTGAACATTTTAAGTTTATTAGAAACTGAATTATTTTTCAAAATAGTTTTTACCAATGTACATTTATATCTGCATTCTACACACATTCTAGTTGCTCAGAAATGCCAACATTTGATATTACCAGGTTTTGTAAACTGTAAATTCAATGGGTTTTATTTGTATCTCATGGTGTTTTAATTTGCATTTCCCACAACTATGAGGTTAAGCATTTTTTCATGTGTTTATTCACCACTCATGTTTTCTCTCGTGTAAAGTGCCTTTACTAGGTTTTTGATTAATTTTCTATTTGGTGTTTTGACTCTCTTTCCTATGATATGCATGAGTTTCTTACATATTCTAGAAACACATCCTTTGTCAAGTTTATGGTCCTTTTCACTATCTTTATGTGGCTTTTGATGACCAAAAATTCTTAATTTTAATGAAGCAGAATGTATCAATTTTATATATTAAGGTTAGTGATTTTTTATGTCTGGTTTAAGATTATCCTCACATACTCTTAGCTCAAAAATATATTCTATTTTATTGCTTTCTAAACATTTTATATTTTTTTCCTTTCATATTGAGGCAACAGTAATTGATTTTTTTGGTATGGTGTAAGTAGATATTCAATTTCATATTTGTTCATGTGGATCATTCCAGCATTATTGATTTAAGAATCAGTTTTTCCCTCACTGATCTGCTATGTCGGCCCCATGTGTTTATATGTCAATTGTATGCATGTATAGTTTTGTCATATATACGTGTGTGTATTTCATGTTCATTGGTCTCTTTCCTATCTTTGTACCAATGCTACAGCCTTAATTACCACAGATTCAAAATAAATATTGATAAGGCAATTTTATCAACTTCATACCTTTTTTCCAAGTGTGTCATGGCTATGTTTGGCCTTTGTTCTATTCTATAAATTCAGAATCAGCTTCTCAAGCTTCAGGCATGTACATAAAAAATACTGGGGATTTTATTGGAATTACACGGAATCCATAATTATCTTGAAGAGAACTGGCATATTTATTGTATTGAGTCTACTAATTTTTCTGTTTATGTAAGGTTACTGTAAAATTTTTCAATACAGTTTTATATTTCCATTAAGGTCTTTCTTAATGTGTTGTGATAGATTTACCCCTTAGTACTTTGTCTTTTATAGTATATAAATAATATACTTTAGACTATATTTTAAACATATGATTGTATAGAGATATACAATTGAATTTTGTATACTGGCTTTGCATTCAATAAACTTATTAAACTCTCTTATTAATTGTAATAATCTGCGGACGCCTTACAATTTTTTTATATGAACCTACGTGTCATCAGCAATTAGTGACAGTTTTATTTTTTCTCACTCATTTCTAAAATTGCTTTCCTGTCTTACTGCACTGACTAGGACATCTAGTATAATATTATATAGAGTTTAATATAGCGGGCGTCCTTTTAAATTATCTGATCTTAAAGCAAATGTGCCCAAAGTCTCACTATTAGGTATAATGGTTAATACAAATTTTTGTAGATCTTCTTTATTAAGAAAGGAAATATTCTTCTCTTCCTAGTTGCTAAGGATTTTGTCACATATTTGTCACCTATGTTGAATCAGATGATTATATTTCTCATATTCTTTAACCTGGGCATAGTGACCTATCCCTGCTGAACCACAAGGAGCTGAAAACTAAAACTTGTATTCTGGCTGCAGCAAATATCTTTAAGGAACAAACCAGGTGCAGTGTTCTTTTTCCGTTTGATTTCCTGTTTCCACTCAGGTGTGAGATGTTCTTCAAATCCCTTACTTTCTTGCTAGTTTTATGTTGCATTCTTTAAAAGGATACATTTATATTTTATCCATAATTTTTGGTTGTTTTCAGTGGTGGATAGCTCATTGTATTTAGTCCACTGTGCAAGAAATAGAAGTTTTCCCTTTCCTTTTTGTCAAAATAATATCCCTCATTTCTTGAAGCACATCTCCTTTAGATTTCCCTTTCTATCATCATTTGGAAATTTTAACTTTATTCAATCTAGTTATTTATATTACTTTCCAAACCTTCTCCTCCCAACTTTCCAATTTCTCAACAGTTTTACATATTTCCTTAAGATTGAGATTGGTCAGTTGTATCTATAGACTGTTTTGTCACATACTTAAACCTCTTTTTGTCTATCTCAGAGACAATAATACTTTCAGTTTATGAAGGCAAAGTATGTGCTCTCTTCTCCTTTTGACCACCTTGGAATTCAATAACTACATATTCCACTTGCTGAGTGCATTTTGTTTTTCCTTTAGTAAACCTGGTATGATTGATGATCAAATCCTTCTAGCTTACTTTTCTATATAAATGGAAAATATATCATGGGAAATTTAATAAGTCCTCCTATGGACAGAACTCTATTTCATACAAATGTTTATGCATACTGAAAAATTCTTAGCGAAAAATGAAAATCAGGAGAACATTTCATTCTCTTTTTGTTTCATGAAGGATTTCTGGCCAATCACACTGGCTCACGCCTGTAATCTCAACTCTTTGGGAGACTAAGGCAGGAGAATTGCCTGAAGCCAGAAGTTTGAGACAGCCTGGGCCTCCTAGCCAGACCTCATCTCTACAGAAAATTTTAAAAATTAGCCAAGCATAGTGGCACATGCCTGTAGTCCTAGCTACTTCAGAGGCAGAGAAAGGAGGATTGTTTGAGACCAGGCGTTCAAGGTTACAGTGGGCAACAATTGCACCACTGCACTCCAGGCTGGGCGACAGAGCAAGACCCTGTCTTTTAGGGAAAAAAGAAAAGCATTATTGCTTCTCCTCACTTTGCTCAACATTTTGATTGTTTATAGTACTCATCGTTTTCTAATATGGTATATAGTTTTTATTTATTATGTTTGTTTCTCACTATCTTCCCCCAGTAAAATGTAAATTCCACAAGGGCAGAGATATAATCTGTTTTGTGCATGACATATCCCAAACAGTGCCTGACCTAGAGTAAATGCTCAATAAATATATGTTGAATGAATCAGTGATGTACAATATTTGCATAAACAAATAGTAGAAAGAAAAATAAAAATTCATGATTTACTTTTCTCAAATGGTTTCATCTTTTCTTAATCAGTGCTGTTTTATTTTATGCTTTCAGATATCAACATGGCAGGAGAGCCCAAACCATACAGACCAAAACCTGGAAACAAGAGACCCCTTTCTGCACTTTACAGGTAAGTAGATAAGCACTGTTTTACTCTATATATTAGTGAAATTTTCTTGCAGCTTTATAAGGCAATGTAACTTGTAAGGCATCCACTATTTTAAATAATAATCCTTATGGGAATAAAGTTCAACAAATGTTGTTGGTCAACATATAAATATATCTTGCTGCATTGGCAAGGATCTCAGATGCCTAACCTTCTCATATCTGCTTATACAACCCTTCTACAAGATACTTATCTAATAAAAATCACTAATAACTCTCCCTGAAAAGTGGGTGGAAAGGTCAATGTTGGTTGACTTTTTTTTCTTCTTCTTCTTTGAGATGGAGTCTCTCTCTGTTGCCCAGGCTGGAGTGCCATGGCACAATCTCACCTCATTGCAACTTCTGCCTCAAAGGTTCAAGCGATTCTCTTGCCTCAGCTTCCCGGGAAGCTGGGATTGCAGGCGCCCACCATCACAGCCAGCTATCAGTATTATTATTTTTTTAGTAGAGACAGGGTTTCACCATGTTGGCCAGGTTGATTTTGAACTTCTGACCTCAGGTGATCTGCCTGCCTCAGCCTCCCAAAGTGCTGGGATTACAGACGTGAACCACCACGCCCGGCCCTTGGTTGACTATTAACTGCATACCATATTCTATAGCTATTTTACATATGTTGTTTAATTTTCACAAGGCTCTTGCAGCATAGATATTCCTGTTCTTATAATGCAGCTCAGGAACCTGAAATGCAGTTTCTTAGTGATTTTTCTCAAGGTCACACAGCTGGTTAATAATGTCACCAATACTCAAACTCATGCCCTCTGTACCTTAAATTCTTTCCACTCAATCAATCAGCCTTGTTTATTACAAAGTACATGTTTCTCTCATGCCCATTTTTCCCAGACAACAAATATAGTCCTTCTCTTCTGCAGAGAGATAGATCCAATTCCTTTAACCTTTCCTGAAGTGCTTGGGTCTGAGTCACTTAACACTCTGGTCTTTCCCCTCTGCATGCCCCTATTTGTCGGTGTCTCCATCTATACTGAGAATCCAGGTGGAGAGAGTAGACTAGACTTAGCACCTTTGTTGTTCTGTACATACTTCTATTATGGTAAGTAGACTTGAGTTGATTTGGGGAAGAGTACAAGAGTAAACTTATATAACTTTCAGTTCTTTAAAAACAGCCACTTCTGAAAAGAAATCATGTTCTGCTGTTAAACCATATGTCCCACTTCATGTACTTTTGCCATTAGTTTTTGTACTGTAAGTGCTGACTTTGTGTCTATCGCAGTTAAATTCTCTTTTGTTAGATATAGCCAATTGTTCCAGGCTATTGAGATCTCCTATCATCCAATTTATTTGGTTTTCTCCTAGATACATATCATCGGTCCATCAGCATCCACATCTGAAAAGTTAACATAGAAGTGTTGAGCAAGGCTTCCTTTTTCTGATATCATTTGGATAAAGGAGAATTAAGTTATATGTGTTAAAATTGATTATTTTCTGATTTAGTGTAGTAAGAAGAGTGCTCAAAAATAACCTGGAGCACTTTCCTTGTTTTTGTCCTCTGAAAACTAGCATATCTTCTTTTCAGCCATTTATAGCCTCATTTTCTGAACTCTAAGATGAGGGTCAGAACTAGATCACTTCTAAGGTCCTAGTCATCCCTAGTACCCCAGGGCTCTCCACTGTATGCTATTCAGAGATTTTTAAAGCTATACCGAAAAATACATCATAATTTCTCTTATTTTGGTTGATTTAGTTTGAATAAAACATTTTCTTAAAAATGGAAAGCAATAGAATATAACAAATGTTGATAGTGGATCATGGGGTAATATTAACATTAAAGAGCAGAGATGATGTTATCAACAAGAAGCAAATGACACATTCTGTACCTTGTTTGAGGTAAAGGAGACGATTTATAAAACTAAGAAATGCAAACTATATTATCAGATTCATTTGTAAATGTATACATTAGAGCTGCAGCTAATGCAGAACATTTGAAAAGTCATATTTTCAATTACTGTTAAAACAAGCTGCCAATGGCTTTTTTTCTCATCAAAGAGTTACTACTGTCTGTGCAATGGTGTTAATTTTCATATTTTCTCTTTTCTTGGATTGTTTTGATTTTCTTATGAGAATGGAAGCTCATGACAAGAATAAATGTCATTTTAACTATTATTTCTCTATTACTGTTATGTTCAATTGTGTTCAGAAGAATTAGAAGCAGAATTTCATTTAAACATGCTATACTGTATACAAGCCACATTAGTGAGAAAGTGCTTACTTATCCTCCTTTTATCTGTTTATACAAATTAAGGCTGTGGTACACTGAAATTGCAAAACAGTAACAAAGGGAATGTAAGAATGTGAATGTATAGCTGAGGACGCCCTTTTATACACATTTTCTCATTCTCACGTAAGCTTAAAAAAATTACCTTAATTTTATGTGTTTTCATAGTCATTATTCATCTGTTCATCAGATAACTCTACAAAATTGGTAGTATATACTATGCTGTATAAATGAGAAACCTGAGTTTCCAAAATGATAAAGGTTTGTTCAAGACGAGATCACACGATTAGGAAATGAGCTCTGGTTTTCAGCCTTCATGTGTAGTGTTCTTACCACTAGATTATAGCTCCCTATATTTAGTCACTTGCTACCATCCAAACAACACAGATAGGGAAAGTAGAGATTTTCTGAGCCTCAAACCAATCATCAGTACTATTACTGTCCATGAATACCATGCCAGCAAGTGGCAGAGGAAATACTATACAATAAACACTACATAAGAAAAACAGAGACACCACCTATTTGTGTGATCATAGGGCACTGGTTTTAAGCTTCAAGTAAGTTCTTTTTGTAACATAATAGTTGTATAATTTTCCTGATAGGATAAAGTTGCATAAATGAGGTAAAAGCACTTAGGTCAATGTAGAGAATATGGTGGCGGCTTGGAAAAGGGATGGTTTCTGCTTTCCTGTTCTTTGCATCTTTTTTTTTTTTTTTTTTTTGGTGGTGGTGGTGTTGTTTGCTCATTTTTGAGATAAAGTCTCGATCAGTCTCCCAGGCTGGAGTGCAGGGTCGTGATCTTGGCCCACTGCAAGCTCCGCCTTCTGGGTTCACACCATTCTCCTGCCTCAGCCTCCCGAGTAGCTGGGACTACAGGCGCCCACCACCACACCTGTCTAATCGTTTGTGTTTTTAGTAGAGACAGCATTTGACCATGTTAGCCAGGACAGTCTCGATCTCCTGACCTCGTGATCCTCCCACCTCAGCCTCCCAAAGCACTGGAATTACAGGCGTGAGCCACAACACCTGGCTTCTGAGTCTGTTTTCTTATCTGTAAAATGCAAGAGGGGGAATTGTTTCATTTGTTCATTCATTCATTAATTTATACAAGATATATTTATTGTGTATTTACTATGGTCTAGGGACTGTAATAGTGCTTTTCTTAGGAAACTAGCATAGAAAATGGCAAGAGCAGGGTGAAGAAAGAATAATGAAAGGAAGTTATTTGTATGAAGGTAGTCTCTGATTTACCTTCCTGCTCTAAACTGCTGTCTCTATAACTATCTATTTGAACCACTAAGTGAACTGCCACCAGACTTTCTTCTTCACATACATCCACTTTATCTCCATTGCCAATCACAAAGTGGTGTTCACATGAAATATCGACTGAGGCATAACTTTGATTTGTTTCTTCTTTTAATAGGATTTTCAACTCAGCCAAGCAACCTAAAATAAGGCCTTATTATGTGCTAAGTAAACATGGTATACATAGAAAATAAAACAGAGTGTGACTTCAAAAAGCTCACAGTCTTATGCATAAGTTAGATGCACAGATGAATAAAGACAACTGAGAAGTATGCATACACTTCTATAAGAGAATAAATGAGGAAGTTACTGATTCTGCCTAGGGGTAAGGGAGTAAAAACATCTGGAAAGTTAAAGGAAGAAGACAACACTTGAGTTGGCTTTTGAGGGTAAAAAGAGAGGGAAGGGCATCTCATAGTAGGAGCTAGGATAGCCTACTTGGTGGGGAATGGAAAACTGGGACATTATGGTGCCCAGGCTGTGAATATATCCATATATCAGGTTAAGGAGAGCTGACTTTTATTCTGTAGGCAACAAGGAATCACTTAAACATGGTGACTGATTGGAAATGGGGTGTGAGGAGAGTGAGAGTCACACATATGTCCAAGGTTTTCTAGTTCAGGCTATTGAGGGAATGATCACATGAGCGGAATAGAAGAAATAGGAAACACATGAAAAGCAGTGGCAGGCTCAGGTGTAAGGTCGAGGGAAGGGAGCAAAAAGGAATTATTTCAGTCTTGGACATGAATTCATAAAGACAGACAATTCATTAAAATAGCACTTGCAATAAAAATATCTCCCATTAGAGTCTATTTGTAAATGAAACATAATTAATCATTTGTGAACATTTCATAAATATTGGACCTGGTCCTAATAGTGAATAGCTAATCCATTCTCTAGGGAAAACATTGTAACTTTTAATAAATTGCTGCTTCAAATATGTTATGTACATTACACAGTATCTGTGGCACTCTGAAATAATAATTCTCCCCCAGGACGTGAGTTTTCCAGCATGCCAACTTTCAATTAATGCTCAATAATTGCTAAATGAGAATAATTGTATGATGGTTTTGCTTCTATTTGTAAAGTAGACAGACCTTTCCTCCTTGATGGAAAGCTAACAAAAAATATCAGAGAACAAAGACACTATTTATCAGAGCTGAACAAGAATGGATTTTTATTCACCCAGAGGTGACTCCCTCCTACTTTCAGGCAACTCAGCTCAGTAAGACATGTAGTATTTTTAGTTTCATCCTGTTGATTCTGTAAAAATCAATCATCTGGTACCATTGCCAAATATCACTTTTGGCTATCATACAAATGCCTCTTGTAGCAACTTTCCCATCCCACCCAGATGACCATGAGAATCAAGACTCTCACAAGTTATTTCAAGAGTCTTTAAGATTGTCACAAGATAACCTACAGTTACCACCACCATTTTAAGATCATCACAATTGGTGGTGGTCACCATGAATGTGTGTTATATTACAGTAACTCCAATGATAAAAAATAATAATAACTTTCAGAGCACAGACCAAGTAAGGTGACTGCAGCAAAATATCTCTGGTGATTCATTCACCTCTGGACCTACGTGAGTTTTGTTTTCATCCTTCATGGGGACTCTAAAACATCATGGGAAAGGGGGACCCTGAAATCACCTAAAATGTCCCCTAGAACCTTGAAAGTAGAAATGAAAGTAATGGAAGCTAATTTCAGCTAATGCTAAATAGCAAAAATCAATATGAAGGAAAAATATCCTGGTCATTTTCACTTCATTGACTTGTACTGTTTGCTAAGAAATGTTTACCAATTAGCTATTGATCATTTTATTCATTTTCTGTCTCCTTTTATAACATCAAGGATAATACACATTCCCTTTCAGAAGTTTAATATTTCCATTATTATTATCTCCCTTTGCACTGGCAAACGTTTCCTTCCATTTCACCTACCCAGCCAGATGGGTCCACTCAAATTACAGTGTGAGGAGGAGAGGGAAATGTTTTCTCTTCCTCCCCATATTAATACATCTTGTCCTTCTGAAACTGACACAAACCTGAACACTGACCTGCCTCCCTGGTTTACTTTGAATGTATGTTATTGCTTAGGTCTACATAGCAATTGCAGTCTTTTTCTGCTCAGGATCCTATCTTTCCTATGCAACCAAATTATTGATGTATGGTTATCAAGATCCACAAGAAAAAATACCAAAAAGAGTGTATATTTCTAAAACTCAAACCTGAATATCCATACATCTGGGTAATTGAGGGAGAGTTCTCTAATTCAGAAATCTCCACAAATGAATGTTGAAATGCTTTTGTACTAGAAAACGTGTCAAACATTCACTTTATTGATGGTTTAAAATTGTGCAAATGCTTGTTTAGTTTGTTTGGTGGAAAAAGTGTTAGACCTACCTCCTAAAATAACCTGAGCATTATCAGTGTTTGAATTTGATCTTTTGTTCCTTAGCTTTTTGGGCTGCATAAAGGAAGATATAAAATTTCCTAAAAGGTAATGTATTTAAGTAACCTGCAACTATTAGAGATACTCTACAAATTTTAGTTATCTTCATCATTATGATTATTCAAAGAAAACTTCTATAATAAAGTATTTTAGGAGGTTTTTTAAAAATTATACTTTAAGTTCTAGGGTACTTGTGCACAACATGCAGGTTTGTAAAAGTCAGGAAACAACAGGTGCTGGAGAGGATGTGGAGAAATAGGAACACTTTTACACTGTTGGTGGGACTGTAATCTAGTTCAACCATTGTGGAAAACAATGTGGCAATTCCTCAAGGATCTAGAACTAGAAATACCATTTGTTTGTTTCTTAAGACAAGGTCTCACTTCATCACCCAGGCTGGAGAGAAGTGGGCGTGATCTCAGCTCACTGCAACCTCCGCCTCCTGGGTTCAAGTGATCCTCCCACCTCAGTCTCCTGAGTAGCTGGGACTACAGGTGTGTGCCACCATGCCTGTCTAATTCTTTTTTTGTATTTTTGATAGAGACAGGATTTTTCCATGTTGCCCAGGCTGGTCTCAAACTCCCGAGCTTAAGCAGTCTGCCCGTCTCAGCCTCCCAAAGTGCTGGGATTACAGGTGTGAGCCACTGCGTCCAGCTTGTAAAGGTTATTTTTATATGATGATAATGTTTAGCTATGATGATGTTGCTAAATCTCACACAGTCAACTAAACAGGTTAATGATTCCTATAACTTCTTTAAAAATAAAAATTTTAAAAGATTATTTTACTTATAGTATGTTCCTCACATTTTAACACTAAGCAAATATAACTTATAGACCTTTTATTTAAAATGTTCAATAAAGTGCTGACACAATACCCATTAAAATAGTTCTGCTGCAGGCAATTCTCTCTGCTAGGCTAAAGAATGTCCTATTTGCAGTTTTCTGTTATGTTTTTAATGCATGAATATCCATTAATATCTTCTGCCATATAGAAAGAGTAGGGTAGGGGTTGAGGGAGAACTTAATGCAGAGAATCCATCTCTAAGACCTTTGCGGTTTCTGTTGCTAGGCTTCAGGTTATTTGAAAGACTACATTTCTATTTGTTTGGTTTGAAATAGTTTGTGATAAAAATCCAAGGAAGTAAAACCATGCAACCAATTTTAAAAAAAGAAAAGTAGCAAGAGTCAATAATTTGGTGGGAACTGAGGGAGGAGGGCAGATAGGATCAAGCAAATCAAGCAAAAGTTTAATTATACTAATAAAACTTATGCAGTCACAAAGTATTACATGAACACAACAAACTTAGCCATGATATTCCTGGTAGTCAAGGTGAAAACAGGAGCAAAATAATCTATGTAACCATGTAGTAAAAGAGAATACTTGAATATGTGTGAGAAGAAACTATATTTTCCTAACTCTGTTTTCTGATGTAAACTTATTATATAGTACTTCATAGGAAGTCATCTAAACAGCATAGCAAGTACCACCCTGAGTAGCATTTACACAATATGTGCATACACACACACACACACACACACACACACAAGTTTTAAAACTGATGCCATTTTTCTTATGAGCTCAATAAAAGCCAAGGATAAACTGTAATAGAACAAATCACACAAGATTCCTTTCCTTTCTGCTTCTCCCATGGCAGTTTACCATACTGTGACAAATTTATCATCCTATACAATTCTAGGGGTAGTGTTCCATATAGCTAGATCTACAGACCAGGCCTTCAAATTACCACATAGCTGCATACTTGGAGGAGATAGAAAGCAAGAGTGGGCTGACCCCTTGGTTGGCTTATCCACTCAGCTTCTAAGACTAGAAGAAAAAGACCATGCTTGGATGTCTAGAACCTTTTACATAGTGACCACTTGACCTGCTACTTAAGACTCCTCTTTCTTTGAGGTGGGAAGAAGTGGAAAAGGAATAGTAAACCAAGCATGGGATAGAAAGGGGTGAAATTTCACATCATTTTTACAGTTGGCAGGTGCCAATGAAGACAGGCAAATGATTCTTTCTAACTGTTGACTTTACTATACCTTGGAAGCTGTAGCTTGTCATGAAATTGTTGCTTTCTTTTATATATAAAAGCATGGTTCTGTGCTGAAGTTAAGATCTCTTCATCAGCAGGACTCACGTTATGGCCTTTTATGCTATATTCTCCTGGCATCTCACTGTGGGGTACTGAGGTTAGAGCACCAACAACAGCGCTAGTCCCTACTAATCCAGCTTAGCAGGAATGTGTGCATTTCATATTGCTGGGTCATTGGGCGAGGGCTCCCTGCCTGGGATGAAGATGCTTTGTGGGTTTATCTTGCAAAGGGCAATGCCCTTGCTTGCTTATAAGTTGAAGTATCTTCACTGTCAGTATTGATTTCATTTGTTTTCATCATTTTGTTGGTATTGTTAATTGTCTTTGTATCCAGTGACCTGCTTCTTGTTTTAGAACAGTCCTTGGTAGGGAATGTAAGGTCTTGAGCGTCCAACCTATGATAAATTCGTAAGTCCATTGTTTTACTTTTGAATTGTTATCTCATTCCCTTTTTGCTCACCATATCACCTTCTTCTTCTCAATCTATCCCTTTATTCAAGATTCAGGATATGATGGTCCTTCCATATTACTGTATGGAGGGTAGCATGAAAGAAATTGAAATATGTCTAAAGATTTATCTCTAAATGAATCAAATTAAAGACTAAAATTTTTAATGTTACAGTGTTACTCTCTCATCACACTGTTGGGGAAATGTAATTAAAACAAGTATTTTCCCAACTCAGAAATCCTCCCCACAAAGCTAATGGAGAAAGAAAAGGCTTGTATTATTGAATAAACATTAAACCAAAATGTGGTGCACATCACAGGCAACCTAAGAGACTGAAAACAGAAAGAAATCTTACCTTTTTATATAGCTAAACACATGCAACCTATTACATACATATTTTCAATATCATCAATAACTAGTCCTCAGGTAAGAGGATTGACAGCACCATTTGTCATAGATCCTTCATTCTAACTTTTCCTGGTAATTGGGGTGACCATTTGTTTATGTTAGTTAATTGACTTTATGCAAAAGAAAAACAAAGTTTTCATATTCTCATGAAAGGAGGTAGTTCTGCAATTTGGAATAAGCCTCCTGTCCCCACTGTGCCTCCCCAGGTCCTTGAGGTAGACATTCCTGGGCCATGAAGCTGACAAAATGCCAATCTAGTCTTCAAGTGGATTTATATGTATTTCAAAAAGAAGATGGAGTAATTGCAATTAACAGTTTTCTAAAGTAAATCCCCAAATCAAAATAAGGGAAGAAAATCTCTTTATTTTCAATAGGGAGAATTAAGCCACCTGTTTTTAATTTGTGTTTGTCATTGGAAGCACAAGGAAGAAAAATCAAGGTTCAGAAAAAGTGAGCAACCAGCCAGGAAGTCTAAAACCTAGGGCTGGGGTTCAGATTTCCTGCCTCTAACTCTAAAATCATTCTGTATTTTGCTTCTAATTTTAGGTTTTTAGGATTTTGTCTCATTTTTTTAAAACAATAGTACAATTGAGAGTGCCATTTAAGGACCGACTAGTGAAGACTGATGGAAAGTTCCTCTTTTTTCACCCATTCCCTAGCAGTAAGAACCCTGTGCTCCACCTCCTGGTTGCTCCTCTAAAGCCCCTGCAGCCACATCAGGGCTTCTTCTATAACACAGTCTTCATGCAGGCAGAGATGCTTTAGCAACAGACTGACCGTGTATCTTCTAACAATGAAATAAATAGTAATAAACAATTTGACAAATGTGTAGAAGAATGTTTGAGCCCACATAAAATGAGGAGAGGAGAGAAGAAGAAATGAATATTAACAGTGTAGATGGACATGATTAATGAGAAACCAAACAGCCCTTTTTCCACAGTCATCTAGTCTTACTCTTACAATGTGAATGATTTTTTTAAGACACATAAAATCATTTTACAAAATTGGCGAATTCTATTATCTTTATAAAAATGTATTTTTCCCTAGTCCACTAAAGTTTGAAAATACTTATTATAAATTATAAGCTAGAAGATTCTAGGTTATAGAAATATTTGAATGTCAGTTATAAGGAAGTTCTGCACAGTAGAAAAGTGGCATATAGGTTTTTTTTAGTGTTGGTTGGTTTTAATTATATTAATTAGAAAATAATCTACAATTTCCTTATAAAACTTAAATAAACTATTTGGTGTCTTTGTGAGAGTAATTCTTATGATGGAATTGTAAGTACTAGAAGTGAAGCTAGATAGGCCTCCTTTTTCCATGTTTAGACAGAAGGCAAAAGGGAACACCACATAGTCTCACTAGATTAGCAGTTGGCTGTGCATGATGAATTCTTCACACAAAAATTCATTATTTTAGAAATTAAGTAACTGTTAAACTTTCTAAATTTTTTTCTAGTGGAATTATAACATGATTGATAATTTATTTTTATTGGTATTTCTAAATATCACAATACTCAGGGATCTTCTTCCAACTCTGAGAGTTGACATCTATTTTGCTTATGTTTATTGTATGAAAGAATCAAAGGACAAGGGGCTTGTTTGAATTAAGCATATTACATTGCAGCTGAAACTGAGATGCCACATAGTTTATGTGGGGTTTAGGGGTGCTTTTTGTTTTTTACAATTTTAACTTTTTAGATGTAGGGGGTACACAAGCAGGTCCATTACCTGGGTATATGGCATGATGATGAGAGTTTGTGTTTATTTGACATTATTTATTTGACATTATCTCCTCTTCCCACTCAGTCCTGAAGATTTCAGTGTTCATTAGAAGCACATTAGAAGCACTGGATTGGAAGTCAGGAAACCTGCAACTAAGCTGTGTATCTGCTACTCCATGCCCAAACTAATTAAGTGATTACAAAAAAAATTTCAATCTCTTTTAAGCCCCATTTTCTCACAGTAAAATGCAGGAGCTGAACTAAAACACCTCTTACTTTATTTCTATTTCTAACATTCTGGGATTCTGCTGTTTACCTACCAATTCAGAGACTAAAGTCAGATATATATGCTTTATTGTTAAGTTTATACCTTTTTTCCTTCAAACTTGATGCAGTATGTTACAGTATTCATGTCTTTTGACTAATTCCATCCTTTAATTTTAAATATTTTTGAAAACATTTTTAAAAGTTATTCCAAGATGTTCTTTGCAGTTTTAGTAGTGAGTAATTTATTTATAATAGTGAGTAATCTGATCCAACCAAAATATTAAGCAGTATTGGGTATGATGCGCCTGTTAGATGAAATGTTCACAAAGCGTTAATAATGACATGAAAAAAATTAGCATTTGATTAGAGAAAAAAACTATTTTAAGTTCTGGGGTGCATGTGCAGGACGTGTAGGTTTGTTCCATAGGTAAATGTGTACCGTGGTAGTTTGCTGCACCTATCAACCCATCGCCTAGGTATTAAGCCCAGCATGCATTACCTATTTATTCTGATGCTCCTCCCTCTCCCCACCCCACAGGCCCGAGTATGTTTTGTTCCCCACTTGTATCCATGTGTTCCCATTGTTCAGCTCCCACTTATAAGTGAGAACATGTGCTGTTTGGTTTTCTGTTCCTGTTTTAGTTTGCTGAGGATAATGACTTCCAACTCCATCCATGTCCCTGCAAAGGATATGATCTCATTTTTTACAGCAGCATAGTATTCCATGGTATACATATACCACATTTTCTTTAGTCTATCATTAATGGGCTTTTGGTTTGATTCCATGTATTTGCTACTGTGAATGGTGCTGCAGTGAACATATGCATGCATGTATCCTTATAATAGAATGACTTCTATTCCTTTGGTTACTTATCTGAGTAATGGGATTGCTGGGTCAAATGGTATTTCTGGTTCCAGGTCTTTGAGGAATCGCCACACTGTCTTCCACGATGTTCGAACTAATTTATATTCCCACCAACAGTGCAAAAGAGTTCTTATTTCTCCACAGCCTCACCAGCATCTGTTGTTTCTTGTTTTTTTGTTTTAATAACTGCCATTCTGACTGGCGTGAAATGATATCTCATTGTGGTTTTGATTTGCATTTCTCAAATGACCAGTGATGATGAGCTTTTTTCCATGTGTTCGCTGGCCGCATAAATGTCTTCCTTTGAGACGTGTCTGTTCATGTCCTTTGCTTACTTTTTAATAGGGTTGTTTGTTTTTTTCTTGTAAATTTGTTTAAGTTCCTTGTAGATTCTAGATATTAGACCTTTGTCAGATAGGTAGATTGCAAAAAATTTCTCCTATTCTGTAAGTTGCCTGTTCACTCTGATAATAGTTTCTTTTGCTGTGCAGAAAATCTTCAGTTTTATTAGAACCCATTTGTCAATTTTGGCTTTTGCTGCGATTGCTTTTGGTTAAAAAAAATTATATAAACATCATGACAAAAACTATTTAACAAATAAAATATATGCAGAGAAAAAATAGAGCAAAATATTAACTGTAATTTTCTTTGTATGGTGGGAATATAGATAAATTTTTCATTTTTTTTACTCATTTTTAAAAATTATACTTCAAGTTCTGTGATACATGTGCAGAACGTGCAGGTTGGTTACATAGGTGTACACGAGCCATGGTGGTTTGCTGCATCCATCAACCCATCATATACATTAGGTATTTCTCCTAACGCAATCCCTCCCCTAGCCCCCCACCCCCAAATAGGCCCTGACGTGTGATGTTCCCCTCCCTGTGTCCATGTGTTCTCATTGTCCAACTCCCACTTATGAGTGAGAACATGCCGTGTTTGGTTTTCTGTTCCTGTGTTAGTTTGCTGAGAATGATGGTTTCCAGCTTCATCCATGTCCCTGCAAAGGACATGAAACCATCTTTTTTTTATGACTGCATGGTATTCCATTGTGTATATGTGCCACATTTTCTTTGTCCAGTATCATTGATGGGTATTTGGGTTGGTTCCAAGACTTTGCTATTGTGAAGAGTGCTGCAATAAACATACATGTACATGTGTCTTTATAGTAGAATGATTTATAATCCTTTGGGTATATAGCCAGTAATGGGATTGCTGAGTCAAATGGTATTTCTGGTTCTAGATCCTTGAGGAATCACCACACTGTCTTCCACAATGGTTGAACTAATTTACAGTCCCACCAACAGTGTAAAAGTGTTTCCATTTCTCCACATCCTCTCCAGCATCTGTTGTTTCCTGACTTTTTAATGATTGCCATTCTAACTGGTGTGAGGTGGTATCTCATTGTGGTTTTGACTTGCATTTTTCTAATGACCAGTGATGGCGAGCTTTGTCTCATATGTCTGTTGGCCACATAAATGTCTTCTTTTGAGAAGTGTCTGTTCATATCCTTTGCCCACTTTTTGGTGGGGTTGTTTCATTCTTGTAAATTTGTTTAAGTTATTTGTAGATTCTGGTTTTTTTTATTAGCCTTTTGTCAGATGGATAGATTGCAAAAATGTTCTCCCATTCTGTAGGTTGCCTGTTCCCTCTGATGATAGTTTCTTTTGCTGTGCAGAAGCTCTTTAGTTTAGTTAGATCCCATTTGTTAATTTTGGCTTTTGTTGCCATTGCTTTTGATGTTTTTGTCTTGAAGACTTTGCCCATGTCTGTGTCATGAATGGTATTGCTTAGTTTTTGTCCTAGGGTTTTTATGGTTTTAGGTCTTATGTTTAAGTCCTTAATCCATCTTGAGTTAATTTTTGTATAGGGTGTAAGGAAGGGGTCCAAAACAGCATGTTACTGGTACCAAAACAGATATATAGACCAATGGAACAGAACAGACATCCACAACCATCTGATCTTTGACAAACCTGCCAAAAACAAGTCATGGGGAAAGGATTTCCTATTTAATAAATGATGTTGAGAAAACTGGATAGCCATATGCAGATAATATTTTTCTTATAACTTTAATACATAATGTAAGTTTTCTTTAAAGAGAATTTTATAACCAAAAAAAGATGTATTTTAAAATTAGATATTTTCAGTGAAAAATTACAAACTCCATACAAATTACTCATGCAGGCAACAGTGAAGGTTTTGGCGGGGGCGGGCGGTGGGGGGCTCCTGGTGTTGAGCAAAGCCAGTGAAACACATACAGCACTTAATCTTTAGAACCAGACTGCTTTAGTCTCCATGGTTATTAGAAAAGTTAATTTTCTAAAAGGGCAACTTCATTAACATTAGTCTCATAGTTCAGCGCAGTCCAGTGACCCTGTGTGGAGGCACAGTTCCTACTAGAGCTAACTGCAGGAAGTGGGCTGTCAGTCAGTCTAGGCCAGGACAGGATGCGGAGTTCAGTGTGCAGAGCGAAGGGCAAGAGCAGGATATGGGGGCCAGGAGAGCAGCTGAAGTCATCTAATCTTCAAAAACAAAAAAGTCAAAATATCTGAGCATTTAAGTGGTGCAGTGGAATAAGCAATCAGTAATATGTGCTAAAGGCAGTTCTTCCAACTACAGATTAGTGAGCAGGTAGGAAGACAATGGTGCCTGCCTAATAATAACTGCCCCCTCGTATTTAAAGCTGTAATTCAGCTGCTTTGCTGCTGCTTTTAAAGGACATAGCGTGTGTGAGCTAAAAGAGTAATGGAATAAAGTCCAGGTTGCAGCCTTAGTATGCAGAGCGTGGGACATAACAGAAAAACAGGAGATACATGATGTATTCCTAAACTCAGAGCATCTATCAGTGCAGGGCAACGAATGGTAATGAGTCTCAGTTCAGTAAATGTATCAGAATGTACTTTTTAAGAATGTGATACACCAACCAATAGCTGAGTTTGAAAAGGCAACAGAAGATGACCCACAAAATACAGATAATCAAGAGGGAAAAAGCATTTTGAGTTGAATTACTTAGCAATTGTTAAAGGTAGTTTAAATCCTATCTTGCTAAAACTATCTACAACATCAGTGGCAAAGACACTTACAATACTATGAGAATTCAGGAAGAATTTAAATAGAATTGTAATATAATTTTATGATTTGTTGAAGATTATCTTTTTCTCATTTTTTTCTTTACTCTTTGTTACTCCAACTCAATATAGCAAATCTCATGTTTAGAGGATTGAAAAAAAATTATATGCTAATTGAAAATATGGGCTGGGTTTGGTGGTTCACATCTATAATCCCAGTTCTTTGAGAGGCTAAAGCAGGCAGATCACTTGAGCCCAGGAGTTCAAGACCAGTTTGGGCAACATGGTGAAACCCGATGTTTACAAAAAATACAAAAATTAGCTAGGTGTGTTCACATACGCTTGTAATCCCAGCTATTCAAAAGGCTGAGGTGGGAGGATCACTTGAGCCTACTTGTGGTTTGAAGCTCCATGAGCTGTAATCACTCCAGCCAGAGCCACAGAGTGAGACCCTGTCTCAAAAAAGAAAAAGAAAAAAAACAAATATGAACTAAATTGAGTATAAAAAAGTTGTAATATTTGGCATAAGTAAATATGAAAGAAGTAATATCAGGTATCCATTTTAACTGAAAAAGGAAATGTATTGTTTTTAAAGGTAATGCCAATGAAATAAAAGCAAGAAAGACTAGTCTTACGGGTAGGTGAAGCACATGTGGGCAGTCAGTTAATAGTCTCACTGGAGACAGTTGCCATCTGGGGAGCCAGTCAATGCATTATGAGTTTCTTGGTCATACAACAAAGTCCAGAACAAAGCACCAGTCCTGGAATATTAATTGAAAAAAGGAGGGCAAGCTAGTCAGCTGGTCTCCGTGAGGGATTGTGGGGTGCCAGCCATTAGCACGTAAGAGCCAAGACAGCCAAATTTTAGGGACAAACCAAATTGGTGGCAAGAGAGATGAAATGCGAAGTAAATACTTCACATACAGTCAGCCCTGAGGGTCTATGTAGGAAAAATGGAGACTTGCAAAAGAATTTCTGATCCCAGCATTTGGAGCAGATCACTGGATCTGAGGCCTGGAGGGATGACTTATCTCTTAGCTTCTATTAACAGAGTTTGCTCAGAGACTGACCAAATTCAGTCTATATTAAAGATTCTTAATGGATCTAGTGGAGATGGAAACATAAATTTGTGGATGTAGTCATTTATTCATCAATTAATTATTAAGAAGCCACTGGACATTTTTCTGGGTACTAAGGATACCCCAGTTAATGCTACAAGAAAATCTTTAGCTGAATTAAATTTAAAATAATTTAATTGAGCAAAAAACGATTTGCAAATTGGGCAGCATCTCAAACCAGAGTACATTCGGAATTCCAGTGCAGTTACATTGTGGAAGAAGATTCATGGACAGAAAAGGGAAAGTGATGTACAGAAAACAGAAGTGAGGTCCAGAAGTAGCGGAATGGTTACAGCTCCATGTTTGCCTTATTTGAACACAGTTTGAACAGTTGACCACATTTGATTGGCCAGAACTTGGTGACTACCTCAAGAGTAAGCTACAGTCTGTTTATAATTTCATTTAGGTTATAATTCACTATGTACTAAGAAACCTTTAGGATGAACATAAAATATGTAAAGAGGCAGCTTTAGGCTAAATTTGATTTATCACAAAGTAGACAAAAATCTCTGACCTTGCCTTCAAGTTTGAGGTAACTAAAGACAAACAAAAGCAAACTAATTATAAATTAGAAGGCAGTAGATGTTATAGAAAAACATCAAGCTAGAAGATTTTGGAAGTAGGAAGATGACAAGTACTGCAATTTTTATAGGGTGCTCAGTGAAGGCTCAGCTGAGAATATGACATTTGAGCAGCTGTGAAGGAGGTGATGAGCAGGCAAAGTGATGCCTGGGGAAAAGTGTTCTAGGTAGAGGGGCTTTGCTAGCAAAGGCCCTAAAGCAGAAGCATTCCCATGTGTTTTAGAAGGCAAGGAGGCCAATGTTTCCAGAGAAAACTCAAACAAAACTTGGGGCCAACAGGAAATGAGAGGATAATGGCAGAGATGTAAATAGAGGCACCAAATGACATAAAGCCTCACAGGCCTTTGAAGTACTTCGGGTTTCACTCTGAGTAAAATAAAGAGCCTTTGGAAGGTTTTAAGCAGAAGAGTACCATGATAGAACTTAAATTCTGAAAAGTCACATTAGCCATATATTGACAATGGATTGTGGACAGTGAAGGTAGAATGTGAGAAACCAGGCAGGAGATGGTGATGTGGTTATGTAGTAGCAACTGAGATGTCAAATGAAAATGGTTATGTTACTGATTGATTTTGAAGGTAGTGCCAACAAGATTATTAACAACTTGGAAAAAGACTGTGAGAGAAAGAATGGAGCTGAGGATAAACACATTATCTGCTGCTACGTAGCAAGATTTATTAACTTAAAAATAATTTTTGTCACATTCAGCGATCTGGGCTGAGTTCAGTCAAACAGTTCTGCTCTGTGTGTCCCAGATTGCTTTGGCACTAACAGAGCAAAATAGGAGGGTTCCCTGTCCCCCCTGCCCCCTGCAGGATGTGTGACAGGGTATGTCTCCTTCTGTCTGTTCAGCCACATATGTGTGCACTCAAACCCCTTAAGGGATGGGGAGCATGCAAACAGGCAGGTGCAGAAGCCAAAGCAAGCACCCTCGGGCTCCAGACCCAGGCCAACATCCAGGAAAGGGAGCCTGAGACTCCCGAAGCCCAAGTGGGCATGTGTAACAGTGCACTCCTTTAAACTTGCCATCTGCAGACAGTGTAAGTGTTAACTAGCTCAGTGCCCTCTTGGTACCTGGGTCCTTGTCCAGCATCCAGGAAGAATCAGGTACACACAGATTTGAAGGATGAATGCAGGGTTTTATTGAGTCCTGGAGGTGCCTCTCAGCGGAATGAATGGGGAGATGGAAGGGGGATGGAGTGGGAAGATAATCTTCCCTTGGAGTTTGGCCATCCAGCGGCCAATCTCCTCTCCAACTGTCCCCAGCCAAACTCCTCTTGGTGTACGGACGCTTCTTCTCTTCTCTCTGCCACACCATTCTGCCTTTCTTCTGTTCTTCTGTTTGTCCTTTCACCTCCTCCTGGAACTGGTGGTTTGGAGTTTACATGGGTACTGGATAGGGGGCGTGGCAGGCCAAAAGGCAAGTTTGGGCAGGAAAACAGCAATGCCTTTTCTCATTTAGGGCCATGGGTTTCCAGGCTTAAGAGTGGGGCCTTTGCTGGGGAACCACCGTTTTCTACCCAGTACTTCCCTGTCTCCTGTCTGTATCAACAGCAGGTAAGGTTGGAAGCTGAGGTTGGTAGGAATGACTGTGGGCTGAGCCTTTTTCTCCACATGGTCTCTCCCTGTGACCAGCTTAGGTTTTATCACATTTGGGTAGCCTGAAAGCAGTTAGAGTTTGTATATAGTGACTGACTTCAAGAGAGAGGAAGAAGCTGTTTATACTCTTCAAACCTGGATTGCAAATTCCAGAATGTCCCATCTGCCACATCACATTCTTTTTATAAAAGCAAGTCACAAGGAAATAGACTCCACCTCTTGATGGGTGAGGGGAAGAAACTGATGATAGCCAGACTGTCTACCAGAGATGTCTCCAAGGTTTTTGGACCAAGCAACTGGACATACGAAGTTGCAGTTAAGTGCAATGGGGAAGACTCACGGAAACTAGAGTAGGCCAAGGTGGGTGATGAGTAAAGATATCACATAAGCAATTGAATATCTAATCTGGAGTTCAGGGGAGAGATCTGGACTGAATGTGTGTCTTTGTGAGTCATCAGTATATAGATGGTATTCAAAGCTACAAGACTGGGTGAGAACAGAAAGGGGATAAGAAAAGATAGAAAAGAGAAGAATTCCAAGAACTGAGCTCTACAACACTCTCAAATTTGAAGTCAAGAAGCAAAAGTGACTAGGAAGAAACAATTAGTGAGGTAGTTAGGTTGGGTGGTATGAAACTCAGGGAAGAAAATGTTTCAATAAGAATTAATCATTTGGGTCAACTGCTCTTCAAAGTTCATGTTAACTAATAACTCACCATTGAACTTAGCATTGTGGAGACTATTTGAGACACTGACAAAAACAAACAACACTTTGAATCCATCGGGTTTGGAGTTATGGCTTGATCCTGCACAATTATCTCAGAGAGCATCCTAGGAGGGGATGTAGAATTATAAACCTACGTCAGTATAAGATAGATACAGCTCTGCAGAGTGGGAGGGATTCTAAGGTGAAGCCAAAATGCAGCCTTGGCAGTCACTTGGAGCTTCCAACCCAATCCAGGAGTAGATAATATTCAATAATCCAGGTAGGTGATTGGTATCACACAATTTTGTCAACATGAGGCAGTTAAAGTAATTACATTCTAAAATTAAGTGCCAAGATTTAATTCCTTCAGGGAACAAGGGTCCAGGGAAGGGTGGGAAAGCTTGGTTAGAGAGGGGCTGAGGTTACCAAGACAAAAACTCAGATAAGAAATTAACCAGCCAGACCAATGTGTCACTGGGAAGAGGGAAGAAACACAGCTAAGCAAAACACATGTAAAAATGAGTTGTTGTTCACCAAGCCTATATCAGACATTAGCTATGACTTGGTCTGAATGAGTTTCAAGTGTTTTATTAAGAGAAAGGATCAGAGATGGTGAGGTTGAAACTGGGACCTGACGGGTTATGAGAATGTGGGCCACAGGTGAAGAGTATGGAATGGTTGGGGGGCAGCAGGGAGAGACATGGAAGGACACACAAGTCAGCTGCTCCTCACAACCTACTAGGCCAGGGCCTTGAAAATACATAGATTATGTCATTTAGCACCATTTACACTCCGCACAACTTATTAGGACGGGCAATCAAAAGACTGCAGAGTATTGACTCTTATATCTTCATCTTAAAGTAGAGAAAAAGATAAATGACATCGGCATTCTGCAAAGAGCAGGACTGAGGATGAAGATCTGAAACTGGATAACTCTGACTGATTACCTCCTTCCCCAGGCTGCACTCTTGACAGAAGGCACAGTTTCTCTGTAGGATTTAACAGCCATTAGCAAGCAACTAAGACAACTGAAAGAGACAGCTGAGAAGCCACATGCTAGTTTTTCTTAAATTTACTTCCCTTTAAAAGTCTGGAACTGAGATGAGCAAATCTTGCTAGATGAAAATAATTAAGTTTCAAAGTATTTCTTTTCAGAAAATCATTTTTCTTAATTTAATAGAAACATCTGCAGAATTGTGTGCACTCCTTTCCAGTGTGAGGGACAGTAAGGTTAATCCCGGAATCATGTTGGAGAAAGGATGAGACCCCACTCTTTACCCTGGCCAAATATCTACCAGCACCATCCCCACTGCTGCCCCCAAAGCTGTTGGAGCATTTCAATTCTCCTAGGAGAATCTGCCAGTGGTTAATGATCTTTCTTGCCAGGAGGCTGTTTATCCTTCACCTCTATTCCTCTTGCTACAGTTCATTCCTCCCTGTAGAATTATGAAAGAACATTACAGCCCATCCGAGGGAGATGAGCCCTGCAGCCTCAATTTCCAGTGTGGCAAAAGTCATGAGTCTGAGTGTCAGAACTGCCACAGAGATCCTTGGTTGATACCACAGCCATCCATTAACCTGTCCCTGGAGTTAGCAGCCCAGATGGTGGTAACTGCAAATGAAACTTACCAAGGGGCTTGATGATAGCCCTAAGCAGAGATTTTAGTTGAGCATGAAAGCCTTTGAAAAAGATATCACAGGAAATAGAGGGGAAAGCCACATTTCACTCCAGAGAAATTGATTCTATATAGGAAAATCCCATGGGAATGAAGGAGCCTGGCTGTCTCCTCAACCTTGTAGGTAAATATGATGTTCTTCTAATGATCAACAAATAACATATTAGAAAATAGTACAAAGATTCTGAAATATTAAGACTCAATGTCTTAATCAGACCACCTGAGTTATGACTCTGCTCTGTGACTTTCTAGCTCTAAGAGCCTGGGAAAGCTATTGATTCCTTTCTATCTCTGTTTTGTCATTTATAAAATAGAAATGATAATGATAACAACTTCATAAGAAAGTTATGAGGATTAAATATGTGAAAATGCTTAAAATAGTGTGTCAAATTCTAAATATTGGCTGTCATACATGGGGCATTAAATATACGTTATTATTTGTACACATTGGTTTATGGATTGTATGTCTGGAAATCTAAGTTCTACTGTGGCTTTTATACCTTTTCATTACTTTTGTAGCCTTGAGCAAATTTCTGTACCCTTCCATTAGGACAAGTTGGTAAATACATATTTGGACATAATGCTTTTCCTTTTTCTTCTTATTCCTGTGGCAGACATAGGTTAATTACAGCCCCTTACACCCTGAGGCCTAAGTAGGCTTTAGAATTCATGTCAACATGATGTTCCCAGAAGCCACCATCAATTAGTCAGTTGACATGAAAATTAGAATTGATTTGACCCCCCAGTTTTAGAGCTCACAACCTTTAAAGGAATGTTTATTCCCACTTTCAGCCACCTCAGACTATCCCATCACAGTATCACCCCCACTTTGCCACTAATTTTTCAATGTTGATAGGACACCACAAATGTCTGCATTTGGGATAATCTTTGTGTATTCATCACAACACTACACCCTTGTAAGTAGCCACAGTTGGAGAAGGGATATGGCTGGCACGAGAGTCCACTGTGAGTACACGATTGAGGTCAGTATCCAACAATATCTTGGATTTTTATTCAACCAAAGAAGCTGACTGACAGCATGCTCAGACCTCTTTGTGCAGATGGAGGTGAGGAGGTCAGTGCCTGTATGACCAACCAGTGCTTCTTCCCATTCTGTGCTCCAAGAAGCTTCCTCCTAATAAATCTTTTGCTCCCCACAACAAGACCCTAAGAATGTGTCTCCTAGGCATCTTGGCCCAGGTCAGCCAGCACAGAAGGCTTGGATTGTTTTGTTTTGTTCTGTTTTGTTTTCAGGTTAGGGGACAAGAATAACTAAGAGAATAAGTACCACCGACAGATGCTGATCTTCGTAGATCTCAGAGAATTCACCCACAGTTATCCATGAGTATCCTTTCCCTATTACATAAAGAAGACTCTTTATTAAATCTTGAGGCAATAAATGAATTTTTAATAATACTGATAGAATTATGTTATATTTTAATATGCAAAATATTCTGTAAGAAGACACCTAAGAATAAGACACTTACAAGTGCTTATCTTTGATCAGTCATCATCTTTTGCTCCCATTTAACCATTTACCTTGAATAAAAGCTTTTTAAAATCAGAATGCCTTGGAATGATTAAAATGTCATATGGATGTGTTTAGATTACAAATAGTTAAGGATGAGACATGAACAAAATTTTAAATATCAAAACAAGATTTCTATAATTCTCAAGAAGTATATTTTTTATAAAATATCATGCTAAATTATTCCATAAAAAATAAGCAATCAGTTAACTAAGGAATAACTTACAATGGCCTGGACCACCATCATACCCAGTATGGGGCCAGATAGACTAAATATCTGGCCAGTGTAGCATTTATTGTGTTCTTTGTCCTTTCTTAAGAGTACAGAACAGTGGCTGTATAGACTTTGGAGTTAGGCCTGTGACTGAATTCAGACTCCATCACTTTGCTGTGTGTCTTAGTTTGTTTCCTGCTACTATCACAGAATAACATAGACTGGATGATTTATAAAAAATGTAAGTTATTTGGCTCACAGGTCTGGAGACTGAGAAGTCCAAAATCAAGAGGCAGTGTCTAGTGAGGGATTTCTTATTGCATCATAATATGGTGGAAAGCATCACATGGTGAAGAAACACATGCACAAAACAGAGAGAAAAAGCGGATCAAATCTACATCTGCAGTAATGACAAAAATCCATTCATGAGGGTAAAGTCCTCCTGGCCTAATCATCTCTTAAAGGTCTCACTTTTTACTACCATCAGAAAAGCAATTAAACTACAACATGAGTTATGGAGAGGACATTCAGATAACAGCACTGCATGGCTTTAAACAAATTACTAGGTTTTTCTGAACTTTAGTTTTTTCATATGCTGTTGTCAAAATTCCATGTGTGAGAGAGCTTGGCAGAGTCCCTAGCACATCGCAAGCTCCAACTCTTGTAATAATTGTTAGACTCCCTCATTGTTTGTGGAAGTGTGGTAGGGACAGACAGAAGACAGCCACACTGTTTTTTCTACATAAAATATTTGCACCCATGTTGGTCTTTAAAACTCTTTTTGAAATGCATATGAAAATTCCTTTGTAGAAAAAAGTATGCAGTTAAAAAGAAGTCCTCTATTCCCTATTAAGAGATTAATTCATAAAGGGTAGACAAACAAGATTTCAAACATCATTATATTTGGACACTAGCTTTGGCCTGTAAATGGACTTTAGTGGAGAATATTAACACTTCTCAATTTCTACTCCTTGCTGGCTTGAGTAAGGCACACAGAGCCACTTTCGGAGAGAATCTTCTCTTCTGTATTTACTTTTATCCTACAGAACAAATTGAAAGCCAGTGGCATAGATCTAGGCACAGGTTTTCTCAGTTAGTCAACATTTGGGAAGCACCTGCTATGTGTTGGGTGCCATGCCAGGTACAGGTTAATGCAACTGCCAGAACAGATCTCCCGTCCCCTTCTGAACTTTGCTTCTACACATCTAAGGTCCTGTTAGTGATGCCAAGTAAATAATCTTCCCTCCACCCTTTTCTTTTTATTCTTCACTATCTCTGGGCACACTTATTCTCTCTTATGATTTAATATACTAATTCTGCATTGATAACAGGACTCCTGAATCTATTTCCAGCCAAAACGTCTCACCTGAGTTTCGAGCCCACATTTCCATCTGCTGGCTACTGCGTATCTTCTCCAATATATCCCAACATTGTTCATTGATATATAACCACTACACCAACCTATTCCCCAATCTGAACTCTCTTTCTATTAACTGGCCATGAATGCAGGAACAAGGATTCAAGGACTCAGAGATTTAAAAAATGTAGTAATAACAATGATGGTTAATATTTATTAAGCATTTGTCCACTGTTTATTTAAATTATTTAGTTATCTAATATGTGTAGTTATGTATTTATTTCTCACAATAGTTCTTTGAGATAGAACTATTCTACTCAAAGAATAATCTACTATTATTTCCATTTTGTATGTTAAATAATTGAGGCACAAAGAGCAGTCCCTTACTTCTCCAAGGCCACACAGCCAGAGGTGGTAGAGTCATGATTGGAATTAGGCAATGTGATTCTAGAACCTGCACACTTAAGCCCTTTGGCACATCCATCTTAAATGTAGGTCAGGGCTTGGGTTGTCATAGCTAAAAAGAATAACTCAGATAATGGTAAGTGGTATCACTGCCTAGAAGTTTTAACTACAAAATTCTGTAAATATAATAGGTGGATATTTTTATAACGTGATTTGGACTCATGACAAGGCTCTAGTCTTTCAAAAACTTTTGAAATTATTTCTGAAAAAAACATGCATATGCCAAAGCACAAGAGGGAAAGTAAAATGCCAATGCACCGGGGAAAAAGCAAGATGTCACCCAGACAGTGAGCAATTGGCTCAGCTTGGCTGGAACATGGAGTCTGTAGACTAAAGTGATAGAAGACAAAGGCTGGGAAGGTACACTGTAACCAGACTGTGAGCAAACTTTTAGTTATATTAACACTATAAATATAGTAATAAAGTTATATTAGACTGTATTCTGTAGGCAAAACATGGGACTAGAAGTGAGGGAGCAAGGCAGGGAAGGTTCATCTAACAAAATCATTACTGAGAGCCTCCAATGAAGTAGGCATGATTCTAGGTACTTGAAATACAGTTTGTACCTCCAAGGAGTGTGCAGTCTTAGGGGAAGCTTGGCAATTACAATGGAAATTGTTAATTCACCATAGTTAAGTGTTACAGAGTCCTATGAAAATGGTTATGAAGTACCACTAACAAATCCATTGTGCCTTATAAGAAAATACTTCCGAGAAACATGCGGAGATTTGTAATAAGGATAATTAGACGATTATATTTTATTTTAGCAATTTCATTCTGTTAGTAGATATGGCAATACCAAAGAAATAAGAAGGGAGGTCATTGAAGAGATTAGTGGATCATATAAAACTAGATGATCACTTGTACTGTGAAAATCAGAATTGAGAGGCAAGTACAGAATCAAGAGGACTTTTGGCAACAGAAACAGCAGAACTAGAAAGGTTGTTGGAAAGGAGTTCATGAGAATGACTCCAGTCTTTCTAGTTTGGTCACTTAAGTGTCTGAGTTTTCCAAGTTAGGGAAAAACAAGGAAGAGCAAAATAAGGGAGGAAGACAGCAAATTTAGTTTGAGATATGTTAGCTTAGAGGCATCTAGGAAGAGAGTAAATTTAGTTTGATATATGTTAGCTTAGAGGCATCTACAATTAGAGCTATTTTGTGGGCAGCTATAGCCACCTATCATAAATAGAATGATGCCAAAGATGTAAGTTTTGGAATTTCCAACATCTGAATCCAGGTGAGCTTTCTCAATAGAGCATAGAAGTATAAAGAGAGTCAATGTGACAGTACCTTGAGACACATGTAAACAAAGCAAAAGAAATAAAATAGATGACACATAAACTCTGGAGTCAGAATGTCTGAATTCAAATCCTAGCTCAACCACTTATGAGCTGTGTGACTTTGGACAAGGTATTTAATATGTTTTGGTCTCAGTTTCCTCATCTATAAAATGAGAACTACTTCAGATTGTATCATGATGTTTAAATAAATTAGTGTTTATAAAGAATGTAGAATAATACCTGGTGTTCAGTAAATACAATTTAGTTTTTATTAAATAAAAAGTATTATAATTCTAAATGAATTCCAAATATTGACCTTCATTCTGTGTGCTATTTTATTTCTCCACTATGTCTAATTTTTCTGAAGCCTGTCGTTTGTTTATCGTATTCTACTCCTAATTCTAGTGGGTCCTGAATAAAGTATTATTAAATTTACTACCTATTTTACAAGAAAAGTAAATCTTAGGAAAGATAAAAATCAATCCCTTTCTTCATGAAACAATTACCTTGTAAGAAAAAGTCTTAGAAAAGTTCTCTCCAGGCATATCACAATGTAATCATCTGTTTCTACAGATTAAATTGATAAATAATTTTCTACAAAGGAATATTTCTCCTAGAAGTTTCTTTCTTTTACCTTTTTTTTCATTTTTCAGGACCAATACTACTAAAGTGTTCTATTCATACATTCCAAGCAGTTTCAGACTTTAGAGTTAACAACCTGTTTCTGGTATGGTCGTGACCATCAGGATCCACTCTGCCAAGAACTGTGCTAGATACTCTAAATAGAAAGTCTCATATTCTTCCCCAAACTCCTTGAGTTGGCTATGATGTTTGCTATATAATTGAGAAAAATGAGGTTAGTCAGAGTCCCTGAATCATCTCAAGCCTAGGGAAGCTGCCTCAATGTAGTGAACAACAACTGAGCAGTTGGTTTCAAAGCAGAGCATCATTCAACACAGGCCAGTTGTCTCTCCGCTCTGCAGTGTGTCATCATTTTGAGGATGAGACAAAAGGTAGAATGGCCTGATGGTGGCACCCACCAAGATTTCTTGCCCTATTTCACCACAGAAGACACTTGGGAGTCCTGGTACCTTGGACTTATCATCTATGGCTTGGAGAAGCCAATGACCAATAATCTTTTCTTTCGGCTCAGTTCATGAACCATCAGCAACATTCTCCCCTCTAGACCCACCAGGAGACTTAACACAAAACTGTTGGAAGTCTCTTGTCTAAACATGGTACAGGTTTAATATTCTTACCAGTCTTATTGAGACTCTAAGCTCAGTTTTTAATTGAATAATATTGTTCAGGGAATATGTCATAGTGATGGTGATGATAAGTATTACCTCAGAGATGGACTTGTCCCTGTAAAGTGAAGGTTTCAGGATCAGCTTTAAGAAGGAGTTAGATTGAGATAAATGTAAATGATAAATGGATCATACATGGGAAAAAAAAAACAGTATTCTGGTATAGAAATATAATGCTAAGTATACCAAAGCAAAACCAAATCAGATGTGTCTGGACAATACTTAGTTTTTCTGGAATGAAGTGTTTAGTAAGAGAAGCAATAAAAAACAATACGGAAAACTGGTGAGGGCATGTTTGTGAAGATCTTAAAAGTTTGGGTACCATCTTATGATTAATGAAATCAAGAAAGGTGGTGACATGAAAACAACATTTCAGGTGAATATGTCGGCAGGATCAGAGGTTGCAATGGTGATGTAGAGAAGGAATTCAAATTATTCTGAATTTCTAAATCTGGGAAAATATCTTTATATGTATTAAAAGTAAAGAAAGCCTATTTTAGGAAGTTGTTTCCAATTCCTTCCAACAAAATAGTATCTCACACACTGACACACTTTTTCTATAAAGGCCAGATAGTAAATATTTTAGGATTTTGGACATGCAGTTTCTGCCACAACTACTCAACTTTTAGGATTTTGGACATGCAGTTTCAGCACAAAGCAGCCTTAAACAATATGTTAATGAAGTCACATGGCTCTGTTTCAGTAAGCTTTACTTATGGACACTGAAGTTTCAGTTTCATGTAATTTTCATGTGTCACAAATTATTACTCTTATTTTGATATTTTCCAGCTACTTTAAAATGTAAAAACCATTCTTAGCTTGGGACCATACATAATCAGAAGGAGAAAAGGATTTGGCCACAGTTTGCAAACTCTTAGTTTATAGAACATCATCAGAACTTTCAATCCAACATCATTTTGAAAACTTGAATTTTCTTCTGAAGCCTTCTCTTGAGCATTTGGAAAGAGCTGGCTGAAGTGGGCTGGAAGTGGTAGGAGAAGGGGACAACTATTAATAACTTAGTTAGTCAGACTAATCATACTAACCACAGGGGGCAGTAGGACAACCAACATGTGTCCCTGTATGCTCTAATCCAACAGTTGCTTGTCTGAAACCTTCAAAAAAAAAAAAAAAAAAAAAACACACACACACAGAGAAATAAATCAAGAAATACTACTGCAAACACATTCTGAACTCAGTATTTTGATAATTGCAGAGGGAAAATCAAAAGTGGTGGGCTTTGCTTTTACTCAAGTTGCTTATGCCACCCTAAAGTGGTACAATGCAGTACTTGCCCAAAGGGAGTGACTGGCAGCATTGATGGAAGCTTAGTGTGAGAGCAGTGTGTAAAGTTGAAGAGACTTTGAACAAAGAATTCTGGAGAGACTAACTAGGTTGGGGTAACTAATGAAAACCAGCCTGGGAATGGAATGCAGAGGACATGAGAGTCCCAAAGGAAAAACTGATGGGACTTGCTAACTACTGAGACATGGGGGCTGAATAAAGAGAGAGGAGAAAGATATAAAATGTTTTAAAATATTCACATTACATTATTCAGTGCCACTAAGAATCACATAGCAGTGAGAGGCAAGGGGGACGATGTAGTGTGTAGAAAATGGGGAACATAGGAGGCTGGAGGGTAGCACTTCACAGAAGCAAATCACACACATACACTAATGTCTGATAAATGGTAAGCTGAAATTATTGGCAAACACAGAGAGAAGGGATCCCATTAATGCCCACATGCTATCTTTATTTCAAGTATTATCAGGTAGAAAATAAAGTAGTATCATTATGGTGATGATGGTCAAAATATGTGAACAATCTCCTGCATCATATTATATAGAATCCTCCTCATTTGTTCAAGGTAATTTCTTTTGATCACATGGCACTGGTCATGTCTTATAAAGCAAATATATCCAAACATTTTTCATTACTTATCTTCAGCTTTTCCCTCTCTAGTTCTGTTTGCTTATGTAGATCACAAATGTATGAGAAAAACAAACACAAGGCAATTAATGTACCTACAGTTAGAGATGTGAATAATACTGGAATTCAGAAAAGGAAAGGTTACATAAATAAACCTCTCCAAACTCTTAGCACCAGCTATTGGTTTTATCTGCTTCTACCCTACCTAGAGCTGTCCAAAGGGATTGCTAAGGCACTTGGCTCCCTAAAAATGTCCCTTTCCTGCTATTATGATTTACCCAAACCAGCATGGTATATGGTAGAGATGCATGTCAGCTCTGCCTATAAATGCATAAAGGCCTATTTCTCATAAGCAATTTTTTTACATACACAGAATGAAATAGAGACAAAAAAGTAATTATTGCCTTCATTGTTTGGACTCACATTTATAAAAATAAATTTTTAGCCTAATTCTAAGATAGTCATTTCAATTGTGCTTCTTAAAAATCTTAAACACCAGGATTTAGTTAAAAATATCTTCAGTTTGCCTACATTTAACCCTTACTTGTATCTTAAGAAACCTATAATGAAACTAGTGTGGCCAAAATACATTTACCAACAGGTTTCCTTAATTATTATCTAGGAACTATTTAGAAGTGGATTATTTCCTCATTTACTTACATTTTGTAAAAAAAAAAAAAAAAAAAAAAAAAAGGAAAGTTAATTTATGAAGTTAGAAAAGTAGCTGGAAGAAGCCTAGCCCATTTTATAATGAAAAAAATAAGACACAGAGTATGTTTTAAAGTGGCTTTCTCAAATGAACCACAACCTACAACCTTCAGGATTAGACTTTCCCTTTGAGATACTGAGGTACAGAAAATACCCAGTTTTTAGAAGACACAAAGGAGGCTGAAGAACCCAAATTTGTGATCTGACACTACCCCCACCCTAAGCGGTATTAAGACCAATAAATAACTATATATGGTATGCTGCTTCTCTCTTCGGAGTAAATCAGTTATTCAGCTAACATGTAACAAGTACATTATAAATTATTTCACTATTACAACCACCACAAATAGATATATAGAAACTTCTGCAAACACAGTACCATGAATAAAGAAAATGGGTAGATACAGAGAGTGCAATCAGAATTAGACTAATACTATGATCATCTTAATATATCAGTTAAATGTTATGTCCTCATTCCAAGACTCTCTCATTTTATGTAGCTTCTGCATTAATCCAGCTGCAAATTTACTTAGTCCAGATTAGGTCTTAATGTATTATTTATAGCTTTTTACTGGTGCTGCATTATGCATTTTCATCCAAAAAAGTATAATTTTGTCAGGTTCATGTAAATGCAATTTTTGAATATACAGCAAATTGTTATATTAAAAGAAAATTTTCATATTTTTTCATAGACTTGAATCAAAGGAACCTTTCCTGTCTGTTGGGTAAGTATGTATTTAAATACTTTATAAGTATTAATTATTTAATTCAAATTACTAAGAATTTCTGAGATGGTATTTTCAGTCATTTAACCTCATATTCATAATCATAACATATCATTGCATGCAACGTTGGTATCTATGATTTATAAAGACTTAACTAAAATGCTCCCTAGGTTGTATTGTGACCTTAGAAATGCAGCTAATGAATGTATATGAAATCCTGTATCTTCCATAAAGCCTAAACAAGGTACACAGTGATCATCCATATTCTCTTCATGCAAAAATATACTCACGTAGGTCCTAAAACTTCCTCTGAGCCACAGCTTCACCATTCCAAGCCTGTGTACGCATTGCTATACTCCATTTCTTTTCAATCTACTCTATTCACTGTTTCTTCACCCCCTTCCCTAAGTCTGTCTTCACAATCGATATCTATCTTTTCTCCTTAGCTCTCATTTCACTTTAATTTCTCCAGCTCACTCACATTGACGGCTTCTCTGCACCCAAAGCTGAAGAACCCTGAGGCAAATTTAGATAAGATGAATGCTTGCCTGCTCTGACGGATCCTTCTTAGTCACAAAACATATCTTAAGAATAATATATTGTTGGCCGGGCGCGGTGGCTCATGCCTGTAATCCTAGCACTTTGGGAGGCGAGCAGATCACCTGAGGTCAGGATCTCAAGACCAGCCTGGCCAACATGGTGAAACTCTGTCTCTACTAAAAATACAAAAATTAGCTGGACATGGTGGCACACACCTGTAATCCCAGCTACTTGGGAGGCAGGAGAATTGCCTGAACCTGGGAGGCGGAAGTTGCAGTGAGCCAAGATTGCACCACTGCACTCCAGCCTGGGCGACAGAGCAAGACTCTGTCTCAAAAAGTAATAGTAATAAAATAATAATAATAATAATAATAATAATAATATGTTGTTTACATGAGTGCACATGTTCTATTTTTAGGCATTTCAAACTAATTAAGCAATGTTGTTTGTATCTGATCAAATACTCCTTTGACTAATATATTAAAGTGTATTATGAAAGGACTTTTGCACCATCAATATCATAGATGATATTGTATCAAAAAGTGATGAAAAATGTGATGTCTTGCCTACAGAAATCGTGCTATATTTGATGAGGGGAAAAAAACTGTCATATATAGGCAGCCACAATACTGATACTTAATGACCAGAAACATGGAATGGGGTTAGATTTTTAAGTGACCAGATCAATTTTCTTTTATTACTTTGTACATGGCCATTGAATATTTCTATCACTCATTCAACAACATGGTTCCCAATTCCTTTCTACTCTTCATAAAAGCTTTTCAGAAAGCCACTCAAATCATGGAAATCAAAATAATTGTTAGGGGATTTGGAAGACAAAAAATGGAATATATATATTTATTTGAAGACTACATGGAAAATGAAAGGTCGAGTTGGTCTGGCCCAAAAAAGGTAATAAAGCATGCTTTTTTCCCTACATTGATCATCAGCTCCTATTGTTAAAAATCTCTACACCTGAAGAAATCTTTTAGTTTGAATGCATATGTATCTGCCCTTAAGTCAAAAGGCCTGAAATAGCTTCTCTTCACGCCTCACTTCATGCAGTTTCTGTGCAGCCTTTACTGTTCTGGTTATTCTGAGATGAAATTCCTTTTTTATTGCATACTTCTGTTTTAAAAGGCAGACCCTAAGTAATCTTTGTTTTAACTTTTCAAGAGTTTAGCACTGAGTATTAGAACCCTGAGAAAAACTTCCCCCAAAAAATAATAATAATGTATCACTCAGCAAATGCTCAAAGTGAAAAAATTAGCTTGGCACACATAAGATATTGCTTATGTCTTTAAAGTGTGTGAAAGGCAACCCAAATGATTCTGCTGAATGGATATTTTAATTTATAGCTAAATGTTTCCATTCCCTAAGGAAAATTATTTTAAATAAGATTGTCCAAAAGTATGTATGCTAAGGTGGGCGACTCACTTGAGTTCAGGAGTTTGAGACCAGGCTGGACAACATGGTGAAACATCATCTCTACAAAAAAATACAAAAATTAGCTGGCCGTGGTGCCATGCCTGTAGTCCTAGCCACCTGGGAGCTAAGGCAGGAGAATCATTTGAGCCCAGGAGGTTGAGGCTACAATGAACCAAGATCACACCACTTCACTACAGCGTAGGGAACAGAGTGAGACCCTGTCTCAAAAAAATAAAAGTATGTATGTATCTCTCTCCTACCTTGCTCAGTGAGAAGATGGACAGAAGTGAATCAGTGGACACATATAAACATACTAGGCACAAGGCAGTCTACTCATTAGTACCATTATTCAAATATATGACTTTTTTGTTCTCTCGAAGTTATTTTTTATAAGTAAATTTTTTAAAATTTTTTCCTGGTGCTTTATACCCATTTCTTTTTTTCCACAAGTTATTGGGGTACAGGTGATATTTGACTACGTAAGTTCTTTAGTGGTAATTGGTGAAATTTTGGTACGCCCATCCCCCAAGCAGTACACACTGCATCATATTTGTAGTTTTTTATCCCTCACCCCACTCCCAACCTTCCCCCCCACCAAGTCCCCAAAGTCCATTGTATTGTTCTTATGCTTTTCCATCTTCATAGCTTAGCTCCCACTTATCAGTGAACACATACGATGTTTGGTTTTCCATTCCTGAGTTACTTCACTTAGAATAATAGTCTCCAGTCTCATCCAGGTTATTGCAAATGCCATTAATTCATTTCGTTTTATGGCTGCTTAGTATTCCATCATATAAATATATACCACAATTTCTTTATCCACTCTTTGATTGATAGGCATTTGGGTTGGTTCCATGATTCTGCAATTGTGAATTCTGCTGCTATAATCATGCATGTGCAAGTACCTTTTTCATATAATGACTTCTTTTCCTCTGGATGAATACCCAGTAGTGGGATTGCTGGATCAAATGGTAGTTCTACTGTTAGTTCTTTAAGGAATCTCCACACTGTTTTCCATAGTGGTTGCACTAGTTTACATTCCCACCAGCTGTGTAGAAGTGTTCCCTGTTCACTGCATCCACTCCACCATCTACTGTGTTTTGATTTTTTGATTATGGTCATTCTTGCAGAAGTAAGGTAGTATTGCATTGTGGTTTTGATTTGCATTCCCCTGATCATTAGTGATGCTGATCATTTTTTCATATGTTTCTTGGCCCTTTGTGTATCTTCATTTGAGTACTGTCTATTCATGTCATTAACCCACTTTTTGATGGGCTGTTTGTATTTTTCTTACTGATTTGATTGAGTTCATTGTAGATTCTGGATATTAGTCCTTTGTCAGATGTATAGACTGTGAAGAATTTCTCCCACTCTGTGGGTTGTCTGTTCACTCTGCTGACTATTCCTTTTGCCATGCAAAAGCTCTCTAGTTTACTTAAGTCTTAACTATTTATCTTTGTTTTTATTGAATTTGCTTTTGGGTTGTCATGAAATCTAGGCCAATGTCTACAAGGTTTTTTCCAATGTTATCTTCTAGAATGTTTATAGGTTCAGGTCTCAGATTTAAGTCTTTAATCCATCTTGAGTTGATTTGTGTATAAGGTGAGAGAGGAGGATCCAGTTTCATTCTCCTACATGTGGCTTGCCAATTATCCCAGTACTATTTGTTAAATAGGGTGTCCTTTTCCCCACTTTATATTTTTGCTTGCTTTGTCGAAGATCATTTAGCTGTAAGTATTTGGGTTTATTTCTGGGTTCTCTTCTCTGCTCCATTGGTCTGTGTGCCTATTTTTATACCAGTACCATGCTGTTTTGGTGACTATTGCCTTATAATACAGTATGAAATCAGGTAGTGTGATGCTTCCAGATTTGTTCTTTTTGCTTAGTCTTGTTTTGGCTATGCGGGCTCTTTTTTGGTTCCATATGAATTTTTAGAATTGTTTTTTCTAATTATGTGAAGAATGATGGTGGTATTTTGATGAGGATTGCATTGAATTCGTAGACTGCTTTTGGCAGTGTGGTCATTTTCACAATATTGATTCTACCCATCCATGAGCATGGGAAGTGTTTCCATTTGTTTGTGTCATCTGTGGTCTGTTTCAGCAGTGTTTTGTAGTTTTCCTTGTAGAGGTTTTTTGACTCCTTGATTAGGTATATTCCTAAGTATTTAAAATTTTTTTGCAACCATTGTAATGTGGGTTGCATTTTCTATGATTCTTAGGTTGGTCGCTGTTGGTGTGTAGCAGAGCTACTGATTTGTGTACATTAATCTTGTATCCAGAAACCTTGTTGAATTCTTTTATAAGTTCTAGGAGCTTTATGGAGGAGTCTCTAGGGTTTTCAAGAAAAACAATCATATTGTTAGCAAAAACAGTGACAGTGTTACTTCCTCTTTACCGATTTATATGCCTTTTATTTCTTTCTCTTGTCTAGTTGCTCTGGCTAGGACTTCCAGTGCTATGTGAAGAGGAGTGGTGAGAGTGGGCATCCTTTTCTTGTTTCAGTTCTCAGAGGGAATGCTTTTAACTTTTCCCCATTCAGTATTATGTTGCCTGTGGGTTTTTCATAGATGGCTTTTATTACATTGAGGGATGAGAGTTTTAACCATAAAAGGATGCTGGATTTTGTCGAATGCTTTTTCTGCATCTATTGAGGTTATCATGTGATTTTTATTTTTAATTCTCTTTATGTGGTATATCACATTTATTGACTTGCATATGTTAAACCATCCCTGCATCCCTGGTATGAAACTTATTTGATCATGGTGGGTTATCTTTTTGATATGTTATTGGATTCCATTAGCTAGTATTTTGTTAAGGAGTTTAGCATTCTATGTTTATCAAGGATATTGGTCTGTAGTTTCTTTTTTGATTATGTCCTTTCCTGGTTTTGGTATTAGGGTGATGCTGGCTGCATAGAATAAATTAGGGCGGGTTTCTTCTTTCTCTGTCTTGTGGAATAGTGTCAAAAGATTGGTACCAATTCTTCTTTGAATGTCTGGTAGAATTCTGCTGTGAATCCATCCGGTCCTGGACAATTTTTTGGTTGTTAATTTTTAAATTACCATTTCAATCTCCCTGCTTGTTGTTGATCTGTTCAGGGTATCTAATTCTTCCTGATTTAAGCCAAGAGGATTGTATTTTTTTTTTCAGGAATTTATCCATCTCTTCTAGGTTTTCTAGTTTATGTGCATAAAGGTGTTCATAGTAGCGTTGGATGATCTTTTGCATTTCAGTGGTGTCAGTTGTAATACCTCCTGTTTCATTTCTTAATGAGGTTATTTGAATTTTCTCTCTTCTTTTCTTGGTTAATTTTGTTAATGGTCTATCAATTGTATTTATCTTTCCAAAGAACTAGCTTTTTGTTTCATTTGTCTTTTGTATTGTTTCTTATTTCAATTTCATTTAGTTCTGTTCTGATCTTGGTTATTTCCTTTCTTCTACTGGGTTTGTTTTTGGTTTTGGTTTGTTCTTGTTTCTCTTGTTCCTTGAGGTGTGACCTTAGAATGTCAGTTTGTGCTCTTTCAGTCTTTTTGATGTAGGCATTTAGGGCTATGAACTTTCCTTTTAGCACCATCTCTGCTGTATCCCAGAGGTTTTGATAGGTTGTGTCATTATTGTCGTTCAGTTCAAATGATTTTTAAATTTCCATCTTAATTTTGTTTTTGGCTCAATGCTCATTCAGGAGCAGGCTATTTAATTTCAATGTATTTGCATGGTTTTGAAGATTCCTTTTGGAGTTGATTTCCACTTTTATTCCACTGTGGTCTGAGAGAGTGCTTGATGTAATTTCAATTTTCTTAAATTTATTGAGGCTCATTTTATGGCCTATCATATGGTCTATCTTAGAGAAAGTCCCATGCACTGTTGAATAGAATGTGTATTCTGCAGTTGTTTGATGAAATGTTCTGTATATATCTGTTAAGTCCATTTGTTCCAAGGTATAGTCTAAATCCATTGTTTCTTTGTTGACTTTCTGTCTTGATGACCTGGTCTAGTGCTGTCAGTGGAGTATTGAAGTTCCCCACTATTACTGTGTTGCTGTCTATCGCATTTCTTAGGTCTATTAGTAATTGTTTTATAAATTTGGAAGCTCCAGTGTTAGGTGCATATATGTTTAGGATTGTGATATTTTCCTGTTGGACAAGGTATTTTACCATTGTATAATGTCCCTCTTTGTCTCTTTTAACTGCTGTTGTTTTAAAGTTTCTTTTATCTGATATAGGAATAGCTACCCCTGCTCACTTTTGGTGTCCATTTGTATAAAATGCCTTTTTCCACCCCTTTAAGTTTATATGAGTCCTTATGTATTAGGTGAGTCTCCTGAAGGCAGCAGAGAGTTGGTTGGTGAGTTCTTATCCATTCTGCAGTTCTGTATCTTTTAAGTAAAGCATTTAGGCCAGTTACATTCAATGTTTAGTATTGAGATGTGAGCTACTGTTGCATTCATCATGCCACTTGTTGCCTGCGTACCTTGGTTTTGTTTTTGGTCTTTTTAACTTGTATTTTTGTTTTCTAGGTCCTGTTTGATTTATGCTTTAAAGAAGTTCTGTTTTGATATGTTTCCAGGACTCGTTTCAAGATTTAGAGCTCCTTTTAGCAATGCTTGTAGTGGTGGTTTGGTACTGGCAAATTCTCTCAGCGTTTGTCTGAGAAAGATGGTATCTTTCCTTTATATATGATGCTTAGTTTCGCTCGATACAAAATTCTTGGCTGATAGTTGTTGTGTTTAAGGAGACTGAAGATAGGGCCCCAATCCCTTGTAGTTTGTAGGGTTTCTGCTGAGAAATCTGCTGTTAATCTGATAGGTTTTCCTTTATAGGTTACCTGGTGCTTCTGTCTCACATCTCTTAAGATTCTTTCATTCATCTTAACTTTAGATAACCTGAGGACAATGTGCCTACGCGATGATATTTTTGTGATGAATTTCCCAGGTGTTCTTTGTGCTTCTTGTATTTGGATGTCTAGTTCTCTAGCAAGGCCAGGGAAGTTTTCCTCGATTATTCCCCCAAATATGTTTTCCAAACTTTTAGATTTCTCTTCTTCCTCAGGAACACTGGTTATTCTTAGGTTTGGTCACATTTAACATAATACCAGACTTCTTAGAAGCTTTGTTCATATTTTCTTATTTGTCATGGTTGGATTGGTTTAATTTGAAGGCCTTGTCTTTTAACTCTGAATTTCTTTCTTCCACTTGTTCATTTCTATTGCTGAGACTTTCCAGAGCATTTTACATTTCTGTGTGTCCAGTGTTTCCTGAATTTTTTTATTGTTTTTTTCTTTATACTATTTCCTTGAATATTTCTCCCTTCACTTCTTATATCACTTTTCGGACTTCCTTGCATTGGGTTTTACCTTTCTCTGGTGCCTCCCTGATTAGCTTAATAACTAACCTCCTAAACTGTTGTCAGGTAAATCAGGGATTTCTTCTTAGTTTGGATCCATTGCTGGTGCACTGGTGTGATTTTGGGGGGTGTTAAAGAGCCTTGTTTTGTCATATTACCTGAGTTGGTTTTCTGGTTCCTTCTCATTTGGGTAGGCTCTGTCAGAGGGAAGGTCTAGGACTGAAGGCTGTTGTCCAGATTCTTTTGTCCCACAGGGAGTTCCCTTGATGTAATACTCTCCACCTTTTCCCTATGGATGTGGCTTCCTGTGAGCCAAACTACAGTGATTGTTGTCCCTCTTCTGGGTCTAGCCACCCAGCAAGTCCACCCAGCTCCAGGCTGGTACTGGGGGTTGTCTGCAGAGTCCTGTGATGAATGGACTCTGTCAGGATTCTTAGCTTTGGTGGTTTAATGCTCTATTTTTGTGCTGGTTGGCCTTCTGCTGGGAGGTGGCACTTTCCAGGGAGCATCAGCTGTAGTAATATGGAAAGGAACCAGTGGTGGTTGAGGCCCTAGAACTCCCAAGATTATATGCCCTTTGTCTTCAGTTACCAGGGTGAGTAGGGGAGGACCATCAGGTGGGGGCAAGGCTAGGCAAGTCTGAGCTGAGACTCTCCTTGGATGGATATTGCTGTGGCTGCTGTGGGGGATGGGGATGAGGTTTCCAGGTCAATGGAGTTGTGTACCTAGAAGGATTATGCCTGCCTCTTCTGAGTTATGCAGGTTGTCAGAGAAGTGAGAGAAAACTGGCAGACACAGGGCTTAAGCAGCTCCCATGCAAACCAAAGGGCCGGTCTCACTCCCACCATGCCACCACTAACAGCCCCAAGTGGGTGAGCCAGGCTTGAGAACTTGCCCCAGGCTATCTGCCTCCCAGCTG